>NC_052503.1:19618140-19703562 GCF_016617805.1 Bactrocera tryoni | reverse complement strand
TTAATAGAAATTGGGTGGCCGACTTGTACCAGACTAGCGATTCAAAGACCAAAAATCAAAAGAAAAAAAAAATAAGTAAGGAGGGCTAAGTTCGGGTGCCACCGAACATGTTATAAAGTGATAAATCGAGATTTTAAGTATCGTCATTTTACATATTTTCAAATACCGTATTTTTGTAAAGTTTTATTCCGCTATCATCATTGGTTCCTAATGTACTATATATTATACAGAGAAGGCATCAGATGGAATTCAAAATAGCGTTATATTGGAAGAAGGCGTGGTTGTGAACCGATTTCACCCATATTTCGTACATGTCATCAGGGTGTTAAGAAAATATTATATACCGAATTTCATTGAAATCGGTCTAGTAGTTCCTGAGATATGGTTTTTGGTCCATAAGTGGGCGAGGCCACGCCCATTTTCAATTTTTAAAAAAAGCCTGGGTGCAGCTTCCTTCTGCCATTTCTTCCGTAAAATTTAGTGTTTCTGACGTTTTTTGTTAGTCGGTTAACGCACTTTTAGTGATTTTCAACATAACCTTTGTATGGGAGGTGGGCGTGGTTATTATCCGATTTCTTCCATTTTTGAACTGTATATGGAAATGCCTGAAGAAAACGACTCTGTAGACTTTCTTTGACATAGCTATAGTAGTTTCCGAGATATGTACAAAAAACTTAGTAGGGGGCGGGGCCACGCCTGCTTTTCCAAAAAAATTACGTCCAAATATGCCCCTCCCTAATGCGATCCTTTGTGCCAAATTTCACTTTAATATCTTATACTGGCAGTTGGCCGATTTTGCCCATCTTCGAACTTAACCTTCTTATGGAGCCAAGGAATACGTGTACCAAGTTTCATCATGATATCTCAATTTTTACTCAAAACATGATGAATTCGGTTTACGCGCACATTTTAAATGAACCGGTCCGAGTCAAATTTGATCATATAAATACTATTCGCTATAGTATTTCTACGTTGGATAGATATTACAAAGGTAAATGAAAAAGCCTTTAGAGATTGAATTGATCCATATTAAGTGTAACGGAGCACATAAATAATAAGTGGGTATATTTCGTTTGAATTTGTGGAAAGTCGTGAATTCGGAGAAGTCAATCACCAACGTTCTTTCATGTTCATCTCACACATTAAATTCCATGTATTTAGTATGCAGAAGTAAATGACCTATATGGACTCTTCCTATGACTCTGTCTTTTCTGTTGTCTAGAAATTGAAGCCTTTTCGTCAGGTTGACAGATTTTGGACGAAAACTAGCAGACATTATCAAAATTACATGATTGTAAATATGTATAGGAAATAAAAATATTTATTCCTTTATTTATTTATAAAACGTGAAACAATAATACGAATTACTTCGAAAAAAAGGGGCACTGGCTGCCGGGATGCTAAACAACAGATGCTAATGTAAAATGTATAGTTATTTAGCTAATTTAGAGAATACTAGGTCTTGAGATTAATAAATGTTCTGTGGCTAATAGAAAAATGCTAAAGGCAAAATAATGTATTGTGGAAGTTTAAATATTTGTGTATACTCGTTTTGTAACAGGCAGAATGGTATTTGTTCGTCAAGAAAATAAAAAATATTTAACGACGAACGATGTTATTGGCTGGTTGTAAATATGTATAGGAAATAAAAAATATTTAAAAAATATTTACTTGCTATCAGTGCAGATGACTGCTTTAAAACTAGATTTTACGACGAAGATGATTGCGTTGAAGATGGCGAGCGGCTTCAGCTGTGAAACCGAGGCGTAGCTGGGAAGTATTCCTGCTGTAATTGTTGTTCTTCCCTCCGGGTCAACGACGGCGAATGTTGTTGTACTAATGTCGGTTTTTGAGACCATCTGTGAGAGCAGATTTCCAGTCTGGGGAGCAGTGGAGTTGTATATTCCGCGAAAAGGCGTTGAAATACTGCAATGGGGGAGGTACTACTTTTTCGTACTACTCCAAGTTTAGCATGAAACGCGGTTGTTTATGCCATCCAAGGCGGAGAAGATACTTTTTGGCGGAGAAGAAGGGAATGTGATATCAAGCTCTCTGGCGTATTCGATGCCAGAGGAATATTGACGAGTTACGACTTGTAGACTTTTTCCGTTGCAGCTCGGATAACACTGTTTTGTAAAAGAATATTGTGTAACAAAGAAACAGCTTCGGTATGAGTTTTTTAGGTTAAGTATAAGTACTTTTCTTCGATTGTGCGTTAGCCCGCTTCCACAAGTATGAATGTGTTGGCGATGTCGGAAAAGCGCGAGACTTCTGCGCACAGCCATGTGGTATGGGAATACAGTAACTTGGTGACACTTTTCGCGCAGTTGCCATAGATGGGTAGGCCATAGTCTATCTTCGATAATATAAGAGCTCTGGTTACATTTAGTAGTGTTGACGAGTTAATTAAGCAGTGTTTGGATGATAGATATTTAATAATGTTAAGCCCTAACTTGTGGCTGCTTTCTTAAATATAAACAATAATTTCTTTGAAAAGTTAATTTTTTTATCAAAATTAAACTAGAAACTTAAGTTTATTAGCGCTAACTGGAATATTGTTATAAACTAGTATAAAAAGTAATTACATTTGTGTTTGCGGCAAACATGGAAATTCTTACATTTGTTTAAAAGATACGTTGGCTCCAGATGATTCGGACCATATACTTAAATCAGCTAATATATTGGTAAAATCTTGTTTAACAAGGTTTAGATCACTTAGTTTAGAGACCAATAATAAATCATCAGCATAGCATATGTAAAAATATTTTTATACTTATCAATTATGTGACAAAACTTCATTGAATGCAGCGGTAAACAAATGACGAATAGCAGAGACAGCAGGAATACCATTATGTAAAAGAAATAATCCGAAAAGGTGTTATTTACTTTGGAAACAAATCTGCGATTAGTGAAAAGACTGGATAATTTTAAGGATTTTCACCAAGGGTTCCATTTACCAACTGACAATAAAACTACATGAGCTCCACGCGGTCAAAGGCTTTCTCAGGGAATCTGTAGCAGCACGGAAAGGTGGTTTCTATTGGAAAGAACAGTAGAAGCATAGCTTTCGAAAGAGACAAGGCATCAATGGTGCCATGCCCTCTTTAAAAGCCACTTGCTGCGGACTAATGGAGTTATTGTTTATGGCATACCACGAAATACTGATGAGCTATAATTTTTCCGAAAAGTTTACACCTAAACAGCTAAGCAGTGAAATGGGTCCTGAAACCTGATGCTTCTGTTGCAGGACTACTTGACTTAGGAATGGGGATAATAATGGCGTTTTTCCAGGTTTGGGGGTAAATACCTTTATTTAGAATGTTTGTTGCATAACTCCCAATTAATCTGGCCATCAAACATGAGAGGAGTAGATGTTTGCAACATGTGTACGATATTCTGTCGGCACCCGGGGTTTTGCCTGAGAAAAGAGGATAGTGTAGACTCTAGTTCAATATGTTCCTGTTACGCAATCTGTGATGTTAGACAAAGTATAAAGAAGTACTGAGATATTTGTTTTTGTCTGAAATGAAAGTGGCATGAAAGTTTGGAGTCCTGCGAAAGTATTCTGACCAGTATGCTGCAGAAGTAGTTAGATTAAGCTGTTTTACTGCGTTGGCGATAGGCCCATTAACATTACTTATGGAGATCAACTGGGATTGCGGGTATATTTCCAGATAATTTTTTAATATCGGACCATGCTTTTTCGGGTTTGTTTTATGGTTGATAGATTCCGAGAGAGTATTTAAGCTGTCCCTTTACAGATTGTTTTTGCTTTCCTACGAAACATCGCGTTAGCCTTTTTATACATAATTAAATTTTGGTTTGGTCACTTGTCCGTCTATATATTCCGACCAATAAAAAGCGCTTTACATTTTCTTAATTGTGATAGCTCAGGAGACCAGTACGGCACAGTTTTAGTAAAGATTTTTATTACTGGATTGTGGAATGGAAAGGAAAGGTGAGCAGAAGTCGAATAATTTTTTGTAATTGTGGCAGCTTCTTTTGTTTGATATTGTCCGAATAAGAGTATTTTTTCGCAAGGTCGCTGGCAGTATGTTGAAAGCTTTCCCAGTTCGCTATATCTGTGCAAGGAACTTTGGAATGGGTTGGGCCTTAAAAGACTGACGGAGTGCGTAAAATAGTAAGAATAGAAGTGATCGCTGCCGTGGAGGTGGGGAAGGGTATTGCTAGTAGTTAGTTTAGGGGCGATGTTGGAGGAACATAATGTAAGATCAACAGAGGTAAAAAGTTTTGTGTGTGTGGAAAAGTGAGTCGGTTTGTTGTGTCGTTAAGTAAAAGTGAGGTTTTCTGAAAATATCATATCTTCTATGATAGCACCTCGATTGTTGCAAAGAGTTGATCCCCAAAAGTGGACTCCAGGCCGTTAAAGTCTAACTATAACGAATGAAGTAGAAACTGATCGCAAATGTTTCTAAGTTCGCTGCATGTGAAGTTTTGTAAGGAGGTGGTATATAGAGGGCCACGATAGTAGAATTTGAAAGATAGTGAAATTTCTATTGCAATTGTGGCAATATTTGAAGTAATGGAAACTTGTCTATAGGGTATCGATCTTTTATCAAAACTGCAATGCCTTGCTTGTTAGTTTGTTTTGGGCAAGGATTGTAAAATAGCTTTGGTACTGATGGGGTGAAGCTGCTGACTTATCAGCAGCAATATTGATCTCTTGGAGACAGACAACGTTTGGCAGTATTCTTTCAACAAGTTCTAGTTGCGTGTAATTGTTAGAGGTAACCGTGCATATTCCACTGTGGATCTTAAACATTGAGCGGGAGAGATTGTCACAAAATTAATATGCTATGATAACAAATATGTATGTATGTTAATAATTGCATTCGTCTATAGACATAAATTGCTCTTTCGAGTTGTTTCATTATGTGAGGTATAGTTTGGTTTAAAGAGATTGACAATTGAGGTGTCAGCTGTCTCTTTCATGCGTGACTGCTTCTGTTTTGTTTTAGTGAAAGCGTTGGCTTGCAGAAATGATGTTTGCGAGTGTAGATTCGAGATTGAAGGGAGTGTGTAATAGAGTTTGCGGAAGAGGTGTAAAAGCGGAAACTAAGGCATTCTTAGGTTGTTGATTGTTGTTGTTTTGTGGTGAGTGGTTAGGTAAAGAAGAAATTATTTGAGGTGGGTTAACAGAAGAAATTTCAGATGAAGTAGTAATCGGCGATTTGTTTAATGATATGGGTGGAGAGATTAGAGATTTGGAGCTTTGATGGGGGTTGTTATTTGATTTTTTGTGCTTCTTTGTAGCTGCCTCGGCAGAAACAGGAGTTAAGCATCGATGGTGTTTGTGCTTTGTAAAGCTTAAGTGCTTCGCGCATGGAACATTTGTTTTGACGACATTTTAAATTATTTCTTTCGTTTGCATGTATTTCGGGCACGTGTTGGCAGATGACGGTGTTACCAAACGGTTTACTGGGGCGATAGAGGCATGGGGAGGATGGGGGAAAGATTGCATGACATACATACGGGCGCATTTTGCAGTGTTTGGCGGTATGACTGAAGCTAGATTGACAAGTTTTGCACCGCGACCCCAGGTTAGAGAGGAGTAGTAGGACACTTTAGCGCTACGCCAGAAACGTCAACTTTATCCTGGTAGCTCGAACCGATCAAAGTAAGTAGCACAACTCCAGTGAATTGTGAAACTCCTTCCACAGTTTTCGAAAAGGATTTGTACACTCCGACTACGCCTTGGTTATCGCATATTTTCCAATTATTTCTTTTCACTGACATTGTTTTAGAGCCAGGTGCATAGGTGTACCTTTTACGCTATTAGAATGCATAGATTTTGAAAATTTCCATTTGAGATCAAGAGAACTATACTTGTACAATGCAGACTCAGTTTTTTATGTCGAAAATTCCTTGTTATTTCAAGATCAGTGTAGCGAAAGCTGGAAAGGCAGAGAGCACATATTTAGATGCTTTGACCTCGCTTTCTCCCAAACAATATCAGGGATGGTCGCCCGCTTGTGTACCTATTGGGCTATGTGTAGGTGGAATCGATGTGATATTTATAGTTTGAAAGCTGAAGACTAACATTTATCCAACGGAAATGGTTGTATATTTTATATATCCATTTCCATATATCGCTGTATAAGTGAATTATATACATAACGTTATACGCTACAAATTTCAGACCCAACTTTTTCTGCTTGAAAAATATTTTGTCGATTCATCTTTATTACCCTTCTATACTGAATCTGCTCACAATTTTGTTAAAAGATCAAGTAAAGGATTCGAAATTCCCCATACGAGTCTTCCGTGGCGATATTTTCACTACTATCTATTTATTCGAGCATTCAATAATTTGGAATATAATAACCTTTATTCTTACTAAAGACTTGAACTCGCTACAATACCTTCCATTTAACTTTGTTCTCATAATAGAGCGTGTCCCGATTTTTACTAAGCCTAAACTGTCAGTTGTCGATCTGTTTTCTTTTTTTTTCAGGATTGTCAACACTTTACTACATAAATGGTGGCAAATTTAAATGTTTCGTTAATTTTGGTACACTTTGTATTTAATTCCAAACTTGTGTTAATTTTGGGGCACCCTATAGTTATGAACTCTCAGCCGACAAAGTAAAAATCCGGGTAGTGTTTTTTTCATGAAAATATATTTTCGTCAAACCTAACACCCATTAGAGGTGCTTTAAATTTTCTTGGGCCCATTATAATTATGACCTGGTGAAGGTATTTTAAGCTAGCGAAAGGAGTTGTAAAACATAAAAAAGAAGATTGGAAACCCTATAAAATTCATAAATATAAATGATCTGTTCGTCTGTATGTAAGAGACTAGTGCCTCAGGTTTTGAAATATCTATTCGAAAATTTTTACACGTCGAGATTAGTCTCTTAGTTTTTGAAATACCGTGCTGAAATTTTGCACACATTCTTTTCTTCCCAATAAGCTGCTCTTTTGTTGGAATCGCCGGTAACGGAGAGCTATAGCATATATGTAGCTGCCATACAAACTGAACGATCGGATTCAAATACCTATGTGGGAAACCTTTTTAGTTTATGAGATATCTTCACGAAATTTAGCAAAGATAATTATCCAAGTCATCGCTATAATATTCGAGGAAATGGCTCAGCTCAGATTAATCACAATATTTTGTATGGAAAACTTTTCTATTTTTGAATGTATTGTCTCGAAATTTGGACAATTCCTGAAATGTTTCGATCGGAGTACTAGAACATAAGTATGTCTGCCAAACCACTGCATAAGTTAAAGCTTTTTCTTGTTTATTTTTCACATAAAACCAAGAAGGCCGAACCAAATAGTTGCAGAAGCTTCGGCAATTATCAGGAGATTATGAAGGAAATTTACCAGGTTTTCGTAGAATCTATTTTACCCTTATGGGTTACAAAAAATATGTATTTGATTTCATTATTTCTTCTAAAAATACTTTATCACACTTTCTTCGACTCTTCACTTCAAGTGCAATAAATTCTTACAACTAAAATTATTGATTGCCAATCAATTCACAAATTAGCAGCAATTGAAGTCTAGCGGCAACAACAAAAAATACCCACCTAAACACATCCACATACACACATATACACATAAATAATAAAACAAAGATCGCTTATGCTGCGGGTTCCTCACTGCCAGCAAAGCTTTCAACCAAAATGTCAAAAGCAGTCAACTACGGCGCTACGAACCTCAACTCAGCGCTTCCACGCTCTCTCGCTGCTGGAAGGTGTAGGTGCGCGTCTACCTGCAGCAATTACACTAACAATATTGCTGTTGTTTTAGCAATTGCTGCTCATAATTTTGCACAAAAACCAAACACTTGGCAGCATTTGCTGCTTCATCCCGTTCGTGGCAGGCCAAACAGCTTTTTTGCCTCTAACCTTTGATTTGTTGCCGCATACCACACGTACATGCCTTCACCGCCACCACAGCGCACCATGCCGCCACCAAAGTTGCAATTCATTTTGACTGTTCACTGCCACAAGTACAAAGCAATTTCTGCGCAAAATATCACGGTCTAAGTGTGCGTGTGTGTGTGTCGTGCCTTGGTTGTTGTTAGGACCTGCCGACTCTTGCCACATCAGCGCAGCCTTGGCAACGGCGGCGAATGCTGGCATTGTCTGCGGATTATGATCGCGTCTTTTGGGAATCGCTGACTGCTGTTTCTCACATAAGTCTTCCGTCGCAGACACACACACACACACACACGATGAGTAAAGAGGCCCAGGAAAGGCTTACGTGGTATTATTGTCTGGCGCTTCTTCTCGACTCCGGCATTCCGTTGTGTGGCTGTCGCGTAGTTTTCAGTTTTCAGATTTCAGCTTTTTGCTTGTCGTGAATCCGCACGCCGTCGTTTGCGTGCTCGCCACGACCGAAGCGCAGCGCTTTTGTTTTTGTTTTCGCCTTTCGCTATTGTTTTTGCAATTTTCGTTTTATTTCACGTCTCTTTTGCTTTAAATAACTCCTCGTTATATACTTGTGAGATTTATCAGTGCTATTTACATTTGGCGCCCATCGAGTTACTAGTCACTTTTGTAAACTTGTCATAATGTTTTTATTTTTGTACCTGATCTTGTTTCACCGGATCTGGAAATTTTGATTTTAAGTAAATGATTTACAGCTTTTCCCCAAAGATTATCTTAACGAAGCGCTAATCAAATTATAAGATAGGTATTTCTTATTCTAATTCTGACTCCAAGAAGGATGGTTTTCTACATTCTTAGTCTTAACAATTTTGTGAAATCTGTGGTCTCCATCACAAAAGAACTGCGCCGCCTTGACAATCAAGGAAATTTTTGATACTCTGTTTCATTGTGAATCTTTCTCTAAAGAGGCCGAACTGCATCAATCGGAACAAAGCTAAGTCAGAAGTTGTAAGGGTGAGGTAAAACTTCCAGCCTCTGAAGTAGTCGGTATTGCTTTCTGAAGCCGAACGTTGTCATTTCAAACAGTTACCTGGTGTCTAGTCGTAAATTCAGAGCATTTTACCGCATATGCTCGCTTCAGTTTGATAAGTTGTTGTCGGTTCAGCATTAACGGTAGTCATAATTTTAAAATAGTGCGTACTTCTGATCCAACCAAATACAGAGCATTACTTTAGCATCATGGATATTCGAGATTGCCGTGGATTTGGCTGGCTGGTCAGGTTTCATATACAATTTTTTGGATAAAGCGTTAGCAGAATGGATTCATCCATCCATCCATCAATCACACATCAATGCAAAAAGGATATGTTTTGCAGCGCTCCAGCAAGATTTCAGAGGCAAAATCACACTCAACGTCTCTTGGCATAAATTTATATAAAAGCCAATTTTCTTTACTTTTGAATATATAAAGGTTGCTTTGAACGTTTCGAAATTACTGCTTAACTAACTCTTAAAGATTCTGTGAGCACTTTTTGTGTTTGGCAAGAATTTTGACCGACAAATGCTTCTAGTTCCTTAGCTTCAAACTTTTCTGATCGTCCTGGACGTTTCTTGTCTTTCAAGCCAAGATAAACACTTTTAAATTGTTCAAACCACTTTCTCAATCTAAATTTTTATGGTATAACGACACGAGGGACAGGTAAAGTTTCTGTCATTTCGCTGATGCAGTCTAGGAGTCTATGCAAGGTGATCTCAGCTCTTAGGCTGTTTCATGGAAGGAAACTCAGAGTTCTTTATCTTATTTAAAAGTGTAGATTCCAATCTGTAAAGCAAAAACATTTTGAAATGGATTATGATTCCCTTTTTCTATTAATTTTTTGCCCTCAGTAGATCTAGCCTCCCCTAGTTGTGGGGTTTTAATAGGCCATTGCCCTTTTGGCGTACATGCTGTAAGGTTGGGAATCTCTTACCAGACGTCATCTTCAGAAGTTGTTTGGAAGAAGATTTGGTGGAAACTACTCAACACTTCCCTCTTGACTGGCTCGCGTTTGGAAGCGCATAGCTCCCATAAACGCCTTTGAAAATTTGTATTTTGCTAATTTATAAGTTCGAGCACAGTTGTTCTTCTTTTCTATGGCTTCACAAGGGACTACATATAGCAGTTCATGTGCGATCTTTGATCAGCCATCTAACCTAACTTAACCCATGGTTGGCTTTCAACTACCTAAAAGGAAGAAACAATAGTATTTACTCGTCATCGGGATCACTCACTGAGACACCACATTTCACAGCATCACTGTAGAGTTGCCACATTATTAGCTTATCTGCTTTTCAGCTAAATTTTCGCTAATCACCCAAGTTTCGTAGCTAAAGCGTTATTATAAAGAGATCAGACATTATAAATGCGATTAAGGTTCAATGGTCCTATCTAGGTACAAAGTGTTGGGGTTGGAATCTCAAGAGAGTTCGATTTCACACCATACCTATTGTACATATTCCTATTTGTAAAGAAAGACGAACACAACAAAACGATTTCTGATTACTTCGATGATGTTGCACCTTATTGGATCTATACCATCTGATCAAATTTGACCTGGACTAACAAAGACATACATTTCTACTTTTTCAAACAAATCTTTATTATGTTCTTAAAAAAGGCTCCTGAACCAATACAAGTAAACCAGAGCATAATCCAATTTTCCATAACCTTCTTAACGGAGTTACCGTTGGGGACGGCCTTCAATGACTTCAGCCAATTTTGATTTTTTGGCTCATTTTTGTTGTGTCATTCCCCAGATTGTTGGGCAGTTTCGACGACATATTCATCTGTATATAAATTTCAGCAACTTCCTTACAGTGCTTATAATAATTGGGTCAAAGTTGCCGATTTGTAAAATAGTTGGAATTTAGACACTTGAAAGGAATGCGAGATATTTTGCACATGTGAGTCCTAAATCAAATTCAGGTTGCATGCTCACAGACAATATTTTGCACCTTAAAATATTCAGACTACAATTTTTCAAAAATTTACAAAAAAAATTTAGTTTAATTATCTTTGCTCAGCATAAAATTCTCAGGCGGCTTATGCATATAAACTTGTCATATTTCCTTTTTATCTCTAACGCATTGCCCATTCACAATTCGCGTTTCCAAGTACATTGTTGCAACATGTTGCAAGCACGCACTGTCCGCATTGCGCCGAAAGTAAATCTGGTAAATCTGAGCGTGTGACGCCATAGCTCACTGCACACCAGAATTGCGTTATGTCCATTGCGGCAAGCTATAAGCTGTCCGCCAGCGCTTAAGCCACCCGCCCTGCGCCAAATTCTACAGCCACCAATCCACAACCGTGGCTGCCACGGCATGGCAGTCCGTCCGTCTTGTCATAAAACCAAAGAATTTATTACCAACTGAGATTGCGCAACTTCCTTTTTACTGCCACGCTGTGTGCATGTATGTATGTGTGTCGGTATGTTGGTGCATGTGTGCGCAACAATCCGAGGCAATTCTTGAAGCCGTAAAACCGCCGAGATTCGCAAGTGCACACAACAATTGGCCGGAGCTGTGCGGCTGCGCGGCTGTGCGCTGCGTGCGAATTTTAACATTTCGTGCAGTGGAGCGCCATAAATTATTCAGAGCAAGTCAAAGCTCGGTGTGAATGATTGTAGATATATGTACATAGTCGTATATGTGTGTGTGTATCTATGTGTATGATATTAAATTTCGAGCAAAAACCTTTGCATCTGCATATGTGGCATGTTGCATGTTATTGCCAAAGCCGCCGGCATAGACTTGACTCTAACTGGAACTGAATTGTTCGCTGATTTACATACATACACCCCCACACATATACATATGTATATTCATACATGTGCGCATAAAAACTTATTGTCAGATTTAATTTCAAAATTTTATTGTCCAACACCTTCTTGGCGTTAGCTGTGATATTTCTATGTGTTTATATGTATGTATGTATGTGCATACTTATTTATTGCCGTTCAAAGCAGGCATTTGCATTTACCGTTAACTGCGCCGTAACGTGCTAGCCAACGTGAGTGTGAATGACTTCATACGGCAACGTCAACAAGCCGGACATTAGTTCGACCCACTGCCTTACAATAAATACATATGTATATGTTGCTGTAATATATTGTCACCAGCGCTAAGTGTGCTAAACTATAAATTTATGCAAAGGTGGTTCTTAAAGTTTAAAATACAATTTTTCCTCTCGATCCAAATATCAGTTCCTGCTTTGATCCAACTAAAGTCATAGATTGCAAATAAAAATTTCTGTCCCGTTTGAAAATGATTGAAATAAAATTAAATTTTATCCTCTTATGGGATTACTCCTGCCAGATTTTTCAACAAATAGATTATTCTTTGTTTTGCTTGAAGTGTACTTTAGGGTTCTAAAATACTTTTAAGGGGCACCCTTAAAGTGACAGCCTAAAAATATCTTGATTTTGGGATCATTTAAAATTTGAAGGATATATTTTAGGAATTGTCAGTACATTTTTTGAAGAAAAAAGTTAAAAATTTTTCGAATTACACGCCATCTCCGATTGTGCTAGAAAAAGATCCTCTATTACTGCTCTATAAATTAACGAGTTTTTCAAATAAGAGCGCTACAAAAGTTATTTTAAATAAAACATAAATGGTTTGGAATATCAGTAAAATTCTTTATTCCTGTGAAAGTACATTCGATTCCATTATGTACTGAACTCGATTTCAATGCATGGTTACCGCGGCATGCTTGCAGAAGTACAAACCCTGAACCCAATTTTCGACGGTTTTAAAGCATATATCGGCCGATACTGCAGCAATTTCACAATCGATATTCGTACGAAGTTCACCAATCGTCGCTGGCTTGTTGACATAGACCATAAACTTGACGTAGCCTCACAGGAAATAGTCTAACGGCGTCAAATCACACGACCGAGGCGACCGATTGACTGGGCCATTTCGTGAGATAACACGTTCACCAAACTTGCTTTTCAATAAATCGATTGTGACATTCGCTGTGTGCCTTGTGGTGCCGTCCTGTTGGAACCACATATAGTTCAAGTTCATATCATCCAATTTGGGCTAAAAATATTCTGTTATCATTGAGCAGTAGCGATTTCCATTCAAAATAACGTTCCGTTCTTGATCATCACAGCGGAAGTACGGCCCATTGACGTTTCTGTCACATAAACCGTACCAAACCGTAATTTTTTCGTGGAGTACGTATGGAGTGCTGCCTGAACATTGTCGCAAATTTTGCCTATTAACAAACCATGTCAGCCAAAAATGAGCTTCATCGCTGAAGATGATTTTTCGATGAAAATTCGGATGATTTTTAAGTTGTTGCTCGACCCAATTCACGAACACATGCTTGCGAACGATGTGCAAGAGACTGATTTGGGTCTCCCAATGGGCACTTCCTTGTCTCACACATTTTGTACTGTGCCTGGGGATTCTAATTTTTCCACTAGACGCTAAATTGGACGGAGGGCTCTTATAGTTGAGGCCACTGACTCCAAATTTCGGTAGTAAATTTCCATAATTTCGACTCGTTGTGATGTGGATTGTATATCTTTCCATGATGAAATGGCAAAACTTACTGAAGACAAATGTCAAAAGAGCCATTCCTATCGGTCTTTTTTTGTAGCGCCCCTATTGAAAAACCAGTTATATGTATGAATAAATGATCTGTGCGAAGAGCTGAGCACTTTTAGCCATGTGTTTGTGTTTTTTAGATATCGTTTAGATATCGGTCAAAAATTTTGTACACGTTCTTTTATCTTCAAGAAACTGCTCATTTGTCGGAATACTATAGAATATAACTGCCATCCAAACTTATTGGTCAAAGTGAAGTCTTTTTATAGAAAACTTTTTTATTTAATGAGATATCTTCACAAAATTTGGTATGGATTATTGCCTAAGACAATAATGTAATTTCACAAGAATTTGCTTAGAACGAATCACTATAGCATAAAGCTGCCATTCAAAGAATGTTTCGTATTTGTGAAGGTTATTATAGCTGCGGTATGATCTACCTACTATTTTCAATTGAAGATGGTTATTTTTTTATAAGTCCTCCATTTCAGTAAAAATTAATGTAATGATGAAAACAATGGTGTTTTAAGGGGAAGTTTTTTGTAAGTTAAGATAGCTTCCATTTAGTTTGTTTCTTATAACACGAGTTCCTACAATAAATGTCGGCCGAAGAGGCTCTTAAAAAAAATTTGATTCCGAAGGCGGATCTTGAAGAAAGTTTATAACAAAATAGTGGTTAATAGAAAGTAAATGAAAGAAATTCGATTAATTTTCCTTTGCTCTCTGAGAGTTTTCAAATTTAGAGGTTAAGTTTAGTTTTTTGGAGTGTGCTATATATGGTATTTTAATTTAATTGATTCACTTTAGGAATGTGGAAAAAAAGTTGGTGGTTGTGAGATTCCTTGGTTCGTTGGCGACCACTATTGGAATCTAAAACCTAGGTTAGGTCAGGTTATGCTGGCGACAGCCGGTCAGATGTACATACATGGACCTACTGGTATTTAGTACTGCCAGACAGAGGTACAGTTTTCATCATAAAGAACATCTAAGCTTTTTGTGAACTTTGCGAATTAAAATCGACTTGATTCTAATTTTGATAGTCCCTTGAACTGCGATCTACTAGCTATCTAAGCCGAATGCTAGTCAAAAACAAATAATGTTTTTCCGCGCCTCTTTCATGCTGTCTTCTCTGCACTTCTTACATGTGTCATCGCTAATAAAGCTAAAACTGCTCTCATGTGATACCAGCAGGTTGTGACTTATCATTAAAACTTCCATATTTCCAGTCCTGGTTCGTTAGCCAAACGAATGCCACTTCTTATCAGCTATTTCAATTCCTGGTATTCCTTTATGGCTTGGAACCCAGTATAATCACCATACGTAAATTTTACTTGAACTTTTTGATCATTGCTATTCTTATCAATTGCTTAAACTGAACCAACAAACAAACTAATTTTATTCTATTATGTTTAACCACCCTAATAAACATATATTTAGCCCATAATATGCACTTTAATATGTTTGCGCTGCATTTGTCAATAATGCAACAACTTGTACGCCCATAATTTCTGGCGAACTTTTTGCGGTAGTCATAAAATTAAGCAGTATTTTTGTTTATGCGCCAAATCTGGTTTGGCGGAAAATACTCGTAATGCCCACTGCAGCGCTGGGGCTTTGTGGCAGGCAGTCAGTATGCCATTTGCACACTTGTACATACTTCAATAAAGCTATATGATCCACCTACACGCTGCCGCACAGCCTACTTAAAGCCACCGTGAAAATCTCCAGTCTCTCCCCACTCGCCGCTCGCCACTTTGCCACGCAGTTGCACACAAAGTGCATGGAAAGTGGGCTAAAATATGGTTATGACTTCATTTGCTAAGTTTTCAAACGGCCAGTTCAGCTCACATATACTCACTAAGAAGCGATGTTTTCAGTACTTTTGTATATAATAGCCGTATGTGTGTGCGAGGCAGGTGTTGATGAGTGTAGACTTTTTGTTAATGTTTATGGCTAATTTGTGGCAAGATACATTTAGCAACCCACTGACCCCAATCGTTTAAGTCTTAATAGAATTTCAAAAAGAAAGTAAGTGTAAAATATAGAACCGTTAAATTTTTGCATAAATCAGTCTTAATTTGACAAGAAAATCCCTCAGAATTTGAAAATAAATTCTCGTCTTTTCTCATATATCAGCGTGAACTTAATCCATTGAAGTTCTATCAATAATCCACTTTTTATCTACTTTTGCAATCATCATAAAGCTTTCCGATTACTAGAGACTTTCGCCTTTGGTGCAGTCTCTATAAAACCCGCATATTTCCCACAAATGCTTTTGCATATATTTTTCTTCTCTCTTCTTAACTTGGCAATCTCCTAACTGATCTTATATGAGTCCACCATTGATTTTGAGTCTATTAGGTATTGATTCGAAACAAATCGGAGCCTTAGTCCTGCCAATGCAGAGGCCTTGCTTTTCTTCTGAACTGGTCCTTTCATCCATTTTACTTTTACGAATCTTTCTCTAACTTTCAAAAGCCTGCATTTTCATGATTTGTCATCATCCATAATGTACTACCATTATTCCATAGACATTATTAGGTTTTACTTTCCGGTCCTCAAACTTCGTCGGCTTGAATCGAGATCACAAAACTTCGCCAGTTGCCTCTACTCTTTCACAGGTCAAGAAAGTTGTATATTTTAGGTACGATCCCAAGGTATTGAAGTAGTGTTCTAAGTTGATGCATCCTGGGTAACGCTAAATGACCTGCTGTCCTAGTAGATTTTAGCTTTTGATAGAACCCCTGGCTGGTGGCTACAGCACTCTACCATCCGAATATGATGAAGTGACAGCCATCAATAATTGCTGATGGGCTAATGTCGTACCTGTCTCTTTACCGTTAAAACCGTGTCTGACGTTCCCCCCGTCGCTGTTAAGTTGGCATGATAGGTGGATGGTGAGACCAGTCCTCTTGGTTACTGAGACAATTTTGGGACCTACCTTTTCGGGGGACGGATAGCGAGTGTAAACAAAAACATGGACAAGAAACACAATAATAACACAGAAGCTAAAGAAAAAGTGACGATGGGAAGATTAGGGAGGTCGAAAACGAAGACCAGATTTTGCCGGGGTAGAGTTGCTGCTCTTAAGGTGACAAACCGCTATTAAAGACAGCGGTACCCCAGTCGTAGGAAGTTCAGCGCTAGTCACTTCTAAAAACAATAGGTCGTTGGAAGCCGGGAAGCAGCATACAGCCTTCATACATGGCGGCATAGCTAGCACTAGCAAAGGAGCATCTACTGGGCTCATGAGAGGCTGTAGGGTGTAGCACAGGCAAGACAACGTAAGGAGTATTCGGAAGTCAGACCGTCGCTTGGTAGCCAAAATCGTGGAACGCTGCCCAGACACCTATTCAGCATGCTAACACTCTCCAATCGGTCAAGAGTGCACTGAGTGTGAATGTAAATGACAGAGCAAGCCTGGATTCGACTACTAAGCCGACGAAAAAGTAACAGCAGTCGCATGAGGGGAAACCTCCCTTGGTAAACGACCGCGAACGCCTAAACTCGCTGGCTTAATAGAGCCTGGCGTGTTCGACTACAACTGGGAGGATGGTGCAATCTTCCGAGAATTATGGAAGAAAGTAACTGCGGGTATCCCCACCGTATTTTTTATGGTAATGGATGGCACCATGGCATTCACAAGCTCATCAGCTGAACCGATCAACGATCGACGGTTCTTTATAAGAAGGTGGGTTCTCGGGTGCGGTTAATATGGAAGCGAGCCACATTGGAGACTGTGGAAAAAGTAGACTTTCTTTCAAAACGAATTACCACAAAAGGCTAAAGCAATAACTTTCGTATATCATAACACACATATTTGTTATGCCTCATAATGTTTTATAACAGTTATTTGGGAGTATTAATTTGCTTTTGAAGCGGGATTTTTGCGGAAAAATTAAAATGTTTTAGCGGAACCTTGCTCTTCAAAAAAAATATAAAATTGTAGCAACTTCAAGCAAACTACTAGCATCCGTTTATGATGTAACAAAACTTGTAAACCAAGCTTCAAAATTATACAAATTTAACGCCACATAAATAAACTTAAATATATATTACAGAAACATAGTCAGCAACAAGACAACTTGCCACATGGCATGACAAGCAAGCATTAAACACTGATCACTTGACTTTATGGACTTTTGGAACGAAACATTAATAAAAGTGTTTACCATTTCCAGTTGGACTTTGAGACGCAAAGCAGACACATATGATTTACAAAGCTTTGTAATTCGTGTCAGCGGCGAATGTCAATGTCGAACATAAATAACCGGCAACACAGTGGACACAAAAAGTACCTGAGCATAAATGTAAGTGTTCGAAATTTTGAAGAAAAATATAAAATTTGTGAACATAAAATAACAAATCCAAAAAACTCGCACTAAACTGCTTGAGAATTAATAATTGCTGGTCCATTGTGTGTTTGAGGTCGCAAACATTAGCTATAATGGCGGCTACACACGTACCGCACTCAGTTAAGCGCCAACGGCAAATATAATTATTCCAATAACCGTTATAATAATGCCATATTAATTGCAGTAAATTGAGTAAAAAGTCGCAGTTTGATATTAAAGCTCCAACAAATGATTCACTGCAATTGCAAAGTGTTTCTTTATAGACTCGTATATAAAATTATGAATATGTATAGCCGCTTAACAATTTATCTAATTGCTAAGTTTTGTTTACGTTGATCGGCGTTAATGACTGTGCGAGTAACATAGATATTAAATATTGACGCAGAGCTGGTTTGTGTATTGGTATATGTTATATGCTATGTTATGTCGTGCTATGTTAAGTTATGTATGTAAAATTCGAAGTTTTAGTTAGATTAATGACTCACCTAGGCGCTATTCGGAAAAATTGATAGTAACTTAGATATCTAATAATTTTATGTGACTTCCAATAATATATTTGTCATAATTATATGATTGATTTCAATTTATCAATTCAATCAGTCGAAAAAAATAGAAAAATATCGGATTTAATTATTAACTTTTGGCCATTTTTTTATAAAATCTTTAGAATCATAAAAGATCTTTTTCACTATCCGGCAAGTAACTCAAATATAGAAAAAGGTATGCGACTTAGCTAAATTTGGTTTAAAACTCAGCTATTACGTGCTCCTAAATGTATGCAATATTTAAGCTAAAAATTTCAGTTAAATAATATTAAGGGACACTTCTAAAATGATGGTTTAAAAACCCGATTTTTAGGGAATATAAAAAATACTTTATCGATTATTTTAAAATTTTAAGGGTACTTTCTGATTTTTTGATAGTTATCTAGCTAAAGTCTGACTTTCTATCGGGGTGTTCGTTGCAACTCAACAGCATAGCATTCGGATGGAAAGTCATACTATGTTTTGGGGTGAAAAAGGCTGGATTCGGGTGACTTACGACCGATCGCGAATATCAACCTGGATGAGGATTTAAATAGCAAAGTCTCGAACAGTGCTTACGGGTACCAGACACATTCCGGAATAAGATAGCCTTACTTGCGTAGCAACTTCTATATATAGATAGAGTTTGTACCGAATAGTCAATTCAAAGACAGGAGCGCAGCTTGATCTAGGTTCAGAGGCTGGCGCTGAAACTGGGACTGAAGCAAAGTCTAGCTTCAGAAAGCAGCAATACTAGCGGCAACCGGAATCAAACCATGTAGCCAAAATATGTCTGCAAAGCAGGGACGGGAGAGAGGTACTAAAAGTATTGTTGCTAATAGTGCGTCTACCAAAGAAGGATCTATTTTTAAGATCGGTGACTCGGCGAAAGCAAGGTATGCGGAGAAGCATTGCACTGCTTAACTACTAAGAAGCTCCAACTGCCCACCAATAAGGAGCTTCCAAAGAGCTCCAATAGTACTTTGATTACGCAAAAATAGTTGTACACAAATCTAGGCTTAAACCGCCATTAGTGGCAGTCAAAAGACGGAGGTCAGCTGAAGAGGCTAAGCCGTCAGGCAAATAACCGAAGGTCCAGAGCATGATGCTCAATAAATCATTTGCTAATGGGAACCGCATCTTCATTTTCATTGATGTGTTAGCTAAGGAAGATCCTGAAATAAAAATTTCCAGAGCTTATTGGAAAGGAATGCAACCTGCGCTGACACGCATGGGACTGGAAGTGCTATTAAGCGATCTGGGTCCGCCACCGTCATGCACAGATGCCGGCTGATATCAGAACTAGACCAAAATGATCACAAGAGGTCCGTCTAACTTTATAAGGTCTCAATAGCCATGTTTGGGGATGTATACCCTAGAGACAGGCTGGTAGCAATCGACAGGAAGCATATTCCGCCCAGGCCAAGAAAAAGGCATGAGCTGCATTATTCCTTCAATCAAAATCTGCAAACAGAAGTGTGAAGAATCGGCTCAGCCTTCAAAGACTGCATTTTCTTTTCGCCAAGCCTCACTTTAGTTTAGATATAACTTTTGGCAATATTTATTGCTTAAAACTAACATGTTTTAGAAAAGTTGTTTTTTCTTCGACTCCCAATCTCTCGCCAGCTTTTCTAATATTTCTCACAAAAGATTTTAAGCCTTTATCGATTATCGTTTCACCAAACTACCTCATCGTCTTCAATAACACTTACTGTAATCGCAATTATTCTATAATTTCCCGCCAAGTTGTTGTTGCCAAAACCGATGCCAGAACCATTGAGTCGCAGGCATTCAATGACGGTCAGTTAAAGTGCAATGCACTCTTCGTCACGCAAACGCATGTACACACACACATACATACACGCTTACAATACATACTCACACACATGCGAGTGGACGCGCAAGTATTGGTGGCTGCTCAAACTTAAATGCCAACTTAACCTGCTATTAAAAGACGACAGAGAATTAAAACGAAAAAAGAGCAAAAGAACATGCAAAAAGACGACGAAAATCTCAAAAAGCGAAGAAAGCACAAGCAAAAAGTAAAAAGTTGCACAGCAACATGACCACAACAACAACATATCCATATTTGCGAGCAATTGTGGGTGCGGGAGGCGGAGGCTGCATGAGTTCGCAAGAACTCTGAGAAATGTGGCAAGTTCTGCTTACCGCCGGCTAATGGAATGATGTGGTTCTGGTGCCACCAAGTTTGCCAAGCCAAGGAGAGACGATGATGGGGCAAGCGGTACGGAAGTTGCACAGTCAAAAACTGGAAGAATCAGTTTATATTTGTAACACACACCGTGAGCAAACGTGTGCAGAAACCGAAATGAGCAACCGCGGTGGAGACACAAGCGAAGAATTGTATAAGTTCTGGCCAAAATGAAGTACCTGGAACGCGCGGAGGAGTCGTTTCGAGCAAACAAAGCGACACTGAGGCACTGATGCTAAAGCCAAGAATACCAGTTTCACTGACTCTCAGATCATTTGCGCTGGCATGTTGTAAGACTATTGGCTCGCCAGAAAACAGAGCTTGTATTTAGATATATGTATGTATATAAGTATATCTATACATGTAGGTATTTATGTATTCAGTTGGCGGGCTTATGCTTTTGCCACACATTCAAACTTGTTATCAGAGCTGACGGGTGAGAGAGACTGCCGGCAAGACAAGCGAGGAAATGTTACTTCCTGGAAATCAATGTGAATCAAGTTTGCTGATTTTTTGCATTCTTGCTTCGATTTTTGTTCTATGCTATTCAAGCATGATTTGTGGAGTTTTGCTACCATATTTCTGTATGACTTATACTCAGTGTTGCCAGTGGCAAATATTTTGTGGTCTTGTTGTTGTGCTCAAATAAAATGATCCTTCCCATTGTTTCTGGTTATGAGAAATGGTTCTTATAAGTAAATTCACTGCATTTGTGGAATGGATTTCTGAAATTGGTTTGAACCTTCGACGATATCTTAACAAAATTTTTTAAGATTATTATTTGAAAAAAGTGGTCTCAATTTCTGTTTGACCACTCTCAAATAAAATATGTGGAAGAGTTCTCACTATTAGTTGGTTTTATAAGACAATGTTTAAATATTTCGATTCTAAATTCTCACTTATTTCTACAGATTTTAAAGGCACGAATTTGATGGAGGCATCCCCCGATTTTGCCGCTGTCTTTATTCTCAAATCGTTTTTTAAAGAGATTGGGATCAGAAAATGCCTGTGTAAAGCGGAATCAAATGATCAGTCAATCGATATTATCCTCATAATGAAGCTGATAATCATTATAAATGTGGAAATTGGTGAAAATAAGCAATTTAGGACCTGATCGAAATTAACCCGAACTGGTCCGCACAAAACGAAAAATTTCTTTAGATGAATACAACTTTTTTATGTTCATGTGTAGTTGATATTCGATCTTTACCATGAAAAAAGAACTTTGAACAATTATTTTGTTGGAGATTTTGCGCTTTCAATGGGTTCACGACTATGGAATCGTTGAAAATTTAGCAGAAGGGTTTTATCACGAACACAAGCACTTTAGTGGCACAATCAATTCAGTACAGGTCGTGAAGTCATCGAAAGCTTGTCGCGTGAAAGTCTTATTGGTAGAAAAATTTAGAGTTGTGACCTGGCATCCAGTAGAAATTGAGTCGTTTCCTTCTGTCGACACTTCCCACTGCTGCCCGGCTTACCAAGACACTTCTGGCCCATATATGATACGAGGTTACTGCCTTGATTACTGGTTGGCTGTTGACGTAGATGTTGGCTCTGGAGTTCCCTGCTTGTGCATTAGAGACTAGCTACGGTTTTAATTCCAAAGACTTTGCATGAAATATTCTGCGGTGGTCCGGTCTCTTAGAGGGTGTCTTATGTTTAATTCCCTCACCAGCTCCATCCTCCATATTCGAAGCATCCGTATAAGTGTGTTGTGCACAGCTACAACACTTTTACTCTCAAAATTATTTCCCAGTTGAAAAGTAGGATCGTGAATGCTTGCCAAAACGCCATTACCTACCAAGCTATACACAAAAGTTCTATATGTATGCCATATGTGTCTTGTTCTTACACGGGAGCTGTATGCATAACCCAACGAGCCTCTGAACCCTTTCCATTGGCTTCCGGTAGTTGGATTTCTTTACGCCTGGTCACCATATTACTGCACAGAATAGGTCTTACAATAGCTGTGTGCCTGAGGGAATAGCACCAGTGCATGAGAGGGGGAGAGAGTACCCAAATTTTGCTGAGCATCTGCCATTGCTTGCCTTTCTCACTCCTTCTTCCACTTGGTGTTTGCAAAACAGTTTGCCGTCCAATATTAACCCAATCTACTTGATGTGCTCCTTGCAAGATAGTTGTGTTTCATTTATCAAAGGGAGAGAATCTATGGAGGGATTTTGTATGTTCTGGTGATGACAAGCAGCTCCGTTTTCTCCCATTTGTCAGGATATTGTTCAGTAAAATAATTCGTTGCATAATTTTACAGAACTTCCTGCCTTCGCAAATTTATTTCCAAGTCACTTTCAGAAAAAGATTATAATTACTTTTTGGGTCAAAAATTATAAATTTTTTTTATTAATATTTTTAGTCTAGATAATTTTCTGAGAAAACTCCAGCGGTATGAGCTTGGAAATAGAAAAAAATAAGATCTTCTTAAATAGTAGTTTAACAAGTAAATTAAAACGGATCCTTCTTACCATAGTGAAACACATTTTTTTGCCAAAATTCGGTTTTTTATTATAGTAGTTCTTTTTAAGGTTTATACACTGATTATAGAACCCGCAACTTCTGAATATAATTTTGTGGCACGACTTGTCTTCTGCTTCAAAATAGCTTTCAGTTTCGGTGATCACTTCTTCATTCTTCCAAGCGCGCATTTTTTGAGATCTGGGAATAGGAAATATTCAGTGGGGCCAGAACTGGAGAATGCTGGTGAATGCAGAAGCAATTCGAAACCCAATTTACAGACTTGTGGCGCAGTTCATTGGCTTGGTGAAACAGAACTTTCTTTTTGGTCCTTCAAGCGGTCGAATAAGACTATATAATAGTCGCTGTTGATATTCATTTCATTTTCAGGGTTACCTGTCATAACCTTGCCAGTCGACTGTTGCAGTTTTGGTGAATGATATGATATAAAGATTCAGCCTGCTATCTCGAATAACTTCAATTTACGATTATCTAAAATTATTTTGTGGACTTTTTTGATCTTCTCTACGTTAACAACCTCTTTTGGGCGTCCAATGCGTTCACCGTTTTCGATACTCATTTTACTATGGATCTTACCAATACTACTGGTTAATTTTCCTGTTACAGTGACAAATTTTGTTTCAACTATATATTCCCCCTGGAAAAGCAATATTTTATCTACTCGCTAAATTCCTTTTTTTCACCATTTTTTCACAATAACAAAAGTTGCTTCACTCAAAATGACATAATTCACAAACTGATGATCCAAACGTTGTCAAATTTATGCACGCGCCTTTTGAAGGTTGGTGCTAATTAATAATTAACTCTAATTGACCTGTTATGTATTTAAATTTCGATTTTGAAAAACAAACATGTTTTTAAATTTAAAATTTCTGGATTAGAACCCTCTGTTAGATAAAATAGTACCAATTAACAGATTACCATCTCTATTTAGTTGAAATTTATTTAATTTCAAATGCAATTTTTTAGCTGTTGTTGTTGCTCTATGAAAATTGTCTATCTTTAAAAATACTGCCACAACCATAGCGGTAAATACTACTCGCATACAATAGCTATTCGTTACCGTAAAAGCTTATAAGCATATGCGCATATGTTTGCCAAATTAAAACAAATTGTTTTTTTTTTCTTTTCAAATTACCGTATTAAAGAAAAATTACGCCGCTTTTTTATGGAAAATTCACTTTTAATAAGCTTCAATTCAAGTTTAACATTCACTTTGCGACTAAACAAATATAGGCAGCTTTTCCAAAACGAACAGGCGAATTGAGTCATAAGTAAGCATGTGAGTATATGAGTGTTTGTATTTGTAGTTGTTTTGCTGCATTTCCTCATACCCGTTTCGGCTTGTAGCCGCAGCTGTGAAACGCAACGCGACACTCGCAATAAAGTGATTAGCATTTTTCATGCCACCGCAAGTGGCAAGTGGTGAGCAGTCGAAAATGCGGACATGCTATTGGTGGGGAAAGTGTTGAGCACGCGCACACACACGCACACATTATGCTGTCATAAACAATTAATATCGCACATAAATCAATGCAATTTTCGGCTCCAAATGCACTTGCAAGCACTCTTGTGTGTGGTAATGCCTCAAATGAGCGAGGAAAAATCAGGTGCCACCGATTTATTAAGTGCCAGCTCCTCTTCTCGGCTACTTTTCGTTTTGCAGTTTATTAATTTATATTCACTTTAATGTAATTTGTCTGCGAGCAGGTAGCACTCACACCTGCAGGCATTAGAAAACCAGTAGTTGAGTGACGATGGCACAGAAGCTTGTGTGGTGATGAGCAGTTACGAGTAGTTTCAAAATAAATCAAAATTTTACGAAATTTTGCAAAAATAATATTTTTTTGTTATTTGAGTTATTTGATCATACAATTTTTTATTATTTTCCCACAAATCTGGTTCACTTTGAAAACACCTCGAATTAATTTTTTTTTTCGCTCGCCTATCAATGTCACCCACTATAATTTCGTGTTGTGCAACTTAAATACTACAATTTTGATTAACAGAAAAAAATGCGTTAAACCGCAGTGAACAATTTTTATTATTTAATTTTTTTTTTGGTTTTTAGAAATTACGTCATGGACTCAAATATTGAAATGTATTTTATACTGTATTTCAAACGTATTGAGAATTTCAATCGTACACTCGCCATTAATAATCATTCAGATGTCTTTGAGCTGTCAACTAAACTATTTCACCTCATAATACTATTTTACTAATGCTAGATACTAAGATTAATGAGTCTGGAATCTATGAGAAAGATAGAAATATGAATTTCGGACCACATAACCTCAATATCGGTAATTTGTTTTTTACGAAAGAGTATTGTTGTTTACACAAAGAAGAATCCCATATGTGAATTAATTTAAGCTTTGAGTGGAAATACATTATATACCGGATTTCATGACATACCATACTACTATGAGCAAAAAATGGTAAGACTTCGTTCATACTTCTAAAATTAATTTTTTCAATTTATTCTTTCAAATCTATGTTGCCTCCTCAAAGTAATCCCCAATCGCCCAATTTTTCCAATATCCGAAACAGTTGCTAATTTCAATTTCAATATCCTTCAATGCGCGTGGCGACTCCACGTTATTGCCTTCAATTGACTCAAAACGGTTTCCCCGCAGTCGTTTGAATTTGCTGAATGGCCAGAAGTTACACGGCCCTAAATCGGGCAAATACGCAGGTTGTGGCACGATATTGGCTGATATTTTGCGAGAAACTCACGAATGAGCAATGCAATCTGTGACGGTGCGTTATCTTGGTGCAAAAATCAAGAGTAGTCGGCACATAATTCCGACTTCTCTTTACGAATAACTTCACGCAAACAACGCAAAGCACTCAAATAGTATTCCTTGTTGACAGTTTGGTCGGTCAGAAAGAGTTCGGAGTCCATCACACTTCAATAATAGAAGATAACTGTCAAAATAACTATAACTTTTGACCTGCTTTGACTTCGTTTTTTCGGCTCAACTTTGCCACGTCATTCGGCTAATTAATCATCTGATTCTGAATCTTAAACATAGAGTTCGCCAGTAATAATACATTTCAAGACATCTTGTTGGTCGGAAAGCATTGTTTCACAGAAGTTAACGGGACGCAGTTTTTCGTAGTGATTTTGGAACCAATCGTATTTTCCCTTGTCTTAGTCTCGAATAATCTTTATAAATGGTTTTCACTGATCCTTTAGATATTCCAACGATGCCAGTAAGATTTCTGACTGTTAATCGTCGATTTTCAAGCGCCAATTCCTTTATTTTTTGGACGTGCTGATCATTACTTTATGTTGAAGGCCGTTCTGGATGTGGTTCATCATTAACGCGTTCTCCATCCTCTTTCAATAATTTGTACCTATCAAAAACACTTGTTCACCGAAGGCCTTTCCCAACACTGTGAACATTTCGGTACCAGAAACAAGATTACGCAAAAAAATTTAGTGGAACTTCTTTCATGAATAATTTCACCCAACGTAAAAGTTGCCGAATGCACTTTATGTATAGTACTTCAGAAAAACAATCATACACTGAACACAAATGATAGTTTTGATGTGGCATTTGGCAAAGAAGTCCATGACAGTTAAACATGAACTGTATGGTATGGTATATTTAAAAAGTTATTTTTTTGCAAGGCCGTCTCTATAATCGTGAAATAGTTCACTCTCCGAAGAAATTATTTACGTCGGTTCACTACAGCACATGGCTGACAAAAAGGTTTTTTCAATAAGAGGGCTACATGCTACAAAAGTTTTGTTAAATAAAGCAAAAACGGTTTGAGATATTGATTAAAAATTTTATTCCTATGAAACTACATTCAATGCCCTTATGTATGGAACTTGATTTCTCTTGCATTGTCACCACGGACAGGCTTCCAGAAGTCCAGACGCTGAAGCCAAATTTCGACGGTTTTCAAGCATAAAAACTTCATACTAAGTTGATCAATCCTCGCTGACTTGATGTGGCCCCACCGAAAATAGGATAGTGGATTGCCGCCTGACCAATAACGCTTATTTTGCTTATTGACGAAGTGATTCAGCCAGAAATGAGCCTCATCGCTGAAGATGATTTTTCGATGAAAATCTGGATAATTTTCAAGTTGCTCAGCATAATTCACGAACATCCGACGATTCTGGTGGTGAAGCGGCTTCAGTACTTTCAGTTCAGTAAGCCAAGATTTTTTCGCAAAAATCGCCACAATGGCGTCACAGAGATGCCCAACGCTTGAGAACGACGTGTGAGAGACTGATTTGCGTCTTTTTCAATTAACGCGCTAGTGGCAGCTATGTTCTCGACACTACGGGCACTTCTTGGTCTCACTGGCACGGGAGCACTTTGTGCTGTGCTTGTAGATTCAAATTTTTCCTTTTATTATTGACGATTAGGACGACCATAAATTGGACGTAGCGCTCTCAAGTTGAGGCCACTGACTCCGTATTTCGTTAGTAAATTTTAATAATTTCGAGTCGTTGTTGGATTGTATATCTTTCCATGATGAAATGGCAAAACTTATATGTAGAAGAGAAATGTCAAGAGAAAATGAAAGAAATATGGCGTCGTTTGCTGTCCCTATCGGTCTATTTCTATAGCGTTGTTTTGAAAGAATCCGTTACAAACCTAATTGTATATTTCGGTGCAACCGAAGTTGACTTATCTCCTGTTTTATTTTTGATAATTTCATAATTTAAGTAAATTTCAATATTTTTTGTTGATGTCAATAATATTTTAATGACATTAAAATATAGTAAAAAACTAATAATTTTTATGTTGTTTTTTTTTCTTCATTTCAGAAGAATACTTGGTGTAACTTATTGGTAAGTCAAGAGCTTGAAGCTTATTACTATATTTTAAAGGCCTTTAAGCAGTTAATTAAATTTAATAACAAATCAATTATTAAACACATTATGAAATTATATATTTAAATTAGTGTATAATCTTTTATAACCCAACCACTAGTCTGCCATAACCTTAAGCAAAAAACAAAGCGGCAAATTCACAACAAAGTCAACCGCGAAGTTCAGCAACCGCTTAATCATTTCATTATTATTTATTGCTTTTAGGGCTTCCTTTCGTAAAATTCACACATAATTCACAAGAAATTCATGGAGTAACTCGGAAAAGTCGGAAATAATGAGGCGAATTACGGCGCGCCAAAAAGACGAGGGATAGTATATATACTTGTAGCATGTGTATGAATATTTGTATTTTTTCGAAAAATTGCACTTGTGTGCATTTGTGTTTCTATGTTAGCGCCATTCAACTAATTGATTACCACCAAATGCGAGGCGCGGCGACGCGACACCCAGTGAGCTTGCAAGCTTTCGTAGCGCAGTATGAACCGTCAGCGCGTTGCGTATGAGGGCGCATAGCGTGTGGCAAATAGCGAAATGTCATTGCTAACACGAAAATGTGTAGCAGCTATAACCCCAGCACTAATCCAGCGCTGTCGGTGTCAAAGTGCTGGATCAAAAATTTTCCGAATTCAATTAAGGCACTCCGTCAAGCTGTCTGACTGACTAACTTATGGCTAAATTCAATGAAAAGAAGAAACCTTTGCGCCTTTGTTTCGTCTTTTCGGGTGAAATGATTTAAGTTTTCTTTGTGGGTTTTTACTAATAATTCAATTGACTTGTTTGCTGACTTTTTGACGAGACATTTATTTGAGAAAATGCATGTGTATTGGTGCTCCGTTACGTTTTGGTAGTATTAGTGGCATTGTTTGCAAATATTTTGTTATTTACTGGGTTGATTGCACTTTTCAAATTTGCGGACTACAGGATTTTGTTAATTTTTGCCTTAAACTTAAGTGCGATTTGTCACGCAAACCCAGATCGTATTAATGACTGAACTCACTAATTGATGGATGGAAGGTTTATTGAACTGCTTGAAAAACTTATAGTTGTAATCATTTGAAAAGAAAAATTTAAAAATTTAAGTGATTATGTTGCTCTTGTGAAAAAATTATTAGAAAAAAGCGATAAATGTACGACAAATTAGTTGTACTCCCATTATTTATTTTGAACTGAGGTTAAGATAGTTCGGAGTTGGCTCTTGAACCAAATCAATCTCTGCTTTCTCTAATCTCCATGATCTGGAAAACAGGTCTTTAATGGACTTTAAGCATTATATTTTCCTTTTAAAAGGAAAAACGTTAAATTTGTTGTTGTTTGTTTGGTTAAAATTGTTAATCCCAGAAACAAATTGGAATTCGAGGTTCTAGAAATGTCGTTATATATGTACATATATCTGAAGAGCTATTGCAGGTCATCAATGTTCACGGAGTTATTTTCTAACTCAAATTCGAATTTTATGTTTATGACACACACATCACACACACTTATCATAGTTTTCCTGTCCTTTTTACTTCATTAGTGGCTTCCAGAAGCTAACTAACCAAAATGTAGTGCAAAGACTTTCAAGCTGTTCATATTCTTCTCCTTCATTGGCGTAGACACTGCTTACGCGGTTATAGCCGAATTTACAACAGCGTGCCAGTCGTTCTTATAAAAAATTGTGCCTTCTCGATTCAGCTCTGCAGCTTGATTTATTTTGTCCAAAACTATCTGTTCAAATTTAAAACTAAATGACACACAGAAGAGAAATTAGGAAACGACGAGCATCCCCATCACCTTGATTTTAACTGATTATGATTTGAGTATTTCGATTTCGGCTCATTTTTGAAGTGCCATTCGGCAGACATTTAACCAGTTTTGGCGCTACATATGTTCATGAAGTCACGTTTTGTCGGCAATAATGATACCTTTGATGACTGTGGAGTCATCAGCCACGTCGAGAAGTATTTATTTTTCCATTTATACTTGGCGTCCTTTTTGCATTACTAACATACGCATGGTTCATATCCAACACATTAACGAAAATGTGTTGAAGCTTTAAGAGCTGTTGAGGGCCTCGACTTTCACTCTGATGCCAACTCGATGATTTTTATTCACTGTTTGCTTTAAATTTTACGATATTATCGTCATTGACATAGGTTGTAACAATTTGGCAAAAAAATACCCAAGACGATCAATCCCCTAAACTGGATCATTTGCCTCACTACCATTATCCTCGGGATTTTTGAATATGTATCATGTAATTACCATTTTTTCTGTTCTCTCGTTATATCTATTTATATTTCTACACTGAACGGGGTATATTAAGTACCCCGTGAAGTTTGTAACACCCAGAAGGAAGCGTCGGAGATCCTTTAAAATATACCAGGTATACCGGTACGAATAGAGCGTTTTTTTTATGAAAATTAAATACTAATTTTGGATGGGAAAGTAAAAAAGAATTATTCAAAGTATTGGCAATTTGTGGATAACATTAAGCAAATCATGAAGCAAGCCAATTAGACACTAAATTTTCGACTTTTGCGAATCGAAGTGCTGCACAGCCAATGCATGTCCAAATCGATGAAAAAAATTTTAATCTGAAGGGGCCAAGTCTGGTGAATATATAATCTGACCGAAGGATATTAAGATACAGTTTTTTATACTCTTTTATGCTTTTCTTCTTTTTTTTCGAAACTCAGACACGCTCGTCCATGTATTGCATTATCTTATTAATTATCTGTTATAACCTCAGATTTGATTATTTGATAATTTTATATAAATATAATATTTCCAAATTACGGAAACCATTTGAGCTAAATGGATATTCACTCGAATCAACGTTATTTCATCATGCCATCAGCAGAGTTTTTAAATTGCAGCTTAGCATGAACATGCTCTTACTTTTTTAAAGTAAATATTTACAACGAATATTTTTTTTTACAACAAACATATTTTTTCTCAAAACTAATTTTTTTCCTTCCCCTCTTCACATTATCCTGTGTACTTAAAACTAGCACACATTTGCGAATTCGTGTGTTACCGAGTTAGTTGTTTGGCTATTTAGTCTAACGGGATAATCAGTTCAAATGAGTTGGTTCGTTAATGTGCCGACATCTTTTCGCCGTCAATGGTAAACGCGACGCTGCTTTGTTGTGGTCTTTGACTTTCAATCAGCATCACCGCAAAACTTTCCTTTATCCACTTCTGCCATTATAAATATTAAATATTTGTTTTTGTATTTGAACGCGTTTGCCATTCCGACTTCATTTGAGTACTTAGTTGGTTGTTCTGTTGTTGTTGCTGCTTGTTTCCTGTGTTGTAGTACTTGTAATTACCGACATACCTACAGAGATATTGCGATTATCTGTAATGATGAAACTGGGTCACATCGGCTCGTTCAAATGGGCATTCAATTACACATAGCTACACTTCGTCAGTTACTTATGCAGCTCTGGGCTCTGGTACCAGGTGTGTATGTTTAATATGAAGGGTAATAAGCATAAGTACACACAACGTAAATGGTAAACAAGCCAATATTTGACCTAATAACCGCTATCGATATAAGCGCTTATTAGATCTCTCCAAATAAAGAATGTATGGACTCTTTAACTGCGAGATGGATTAGTGTGAATGAATTGCTTTAAGGTTTGAGTTCCTAGCACGTAACAGAATGGATTCATAAGATTCTTGATCTAGAATAAGCTCTCTGGTGTTTCTCAGAAACTAATTTATTAAAACAAATACGGCAGATAAGGTAAATGTTAATTAAGTAACGTTTTGTTCTTGGATTTGAGGTTATGTCCAACACTTATTTTGGAATTAAATGCGGTTATAGAAGAAAGTATATCAGTTTTATTCAAGATATATCTATATAAATTTAAATATTTCAATTTTAAGACCAAATAATAAACGCAATAGAACCTTCACCTGATTTCCTTGAAGGCTCCCTCAATTCTAGAAGACACTTTTCTCCTCCTCTCCAAATTTGTTTTTGATATAACCATTTCCAAGAGAAAAAAAATATGTTCATGATCTGAAAGATATCCCCTCCCCCCAGGTTTTAAAGCTGCTAAAAGTGCTGTTCTAAGAGCGAAAACAGAACCGATCTCAAGTAAAAGAGATGCCTTGGAAAATATAATAAGATATGTATCTAAAGCAATGAAGAAGTTGTCCATAAAAGTTTATATGGCAGCTATATACTATAGTCAACCGATATCGATGGTTTCGACAACTGAGCAGCTTCTTGGGTCAAAAACTTCGAGACCAGTTCACGTATATTTATACAGAAGTACTTGAACAAATCGAGTCAGCTCATCTTGCTGATAAATTTCTCTCTTCTTTAATTAAAACACTTTTTCAAAACATAGAAACAAAAAATAGTCCAAAAAAAACCATTACGACTCCAACAGGGATTGAAGCCGGCTTTCAATAGAGAAAATTACATCACCCCTCCACCTCTAAAACATTAGAATAAAGAGAGGAAATCTGTCAATCAACTGCCATATATGATAATATCAATAAGTTTCTTTTAAGTTCCCTTAAAGTAGATCGAATTCATAGGACGAAGCGCTTTTATAGCATATCTTTAGGTATTACCTTCTATAATAGTCTTAAATTTGGAAAAATAAAAGAAAATTGCAAGAAAATAGACCTGCTTTATAGCGCACTAGCTTGTAAGGAAGAAGTAGAATTCTATAAATCTTATGAGATTATTCTTGCTTTGAGAACTTTGACAGCTGATTAAGTGTTTTCTCTCTTCTCCCTGAATCTCAACTCTATTCCGCTCTCAAAGGGGTTTCACTTAAAGGCAAAAGGGGCGTTACTGACCTCAATGCACGACTGCTGAAAAAGGATGTAACCTAATAATTACACTTTTGTAACGGTAGTTTGACGGATAACATTATCGCTGTGCTTTCTTGGGTTCATCGATTTTTTAATATGATTGAGAGCTGTTCCAAGAGTTCCTTCCGCGAAATACAGAGTAAAAATAAGATATATGAAGACTTGTGTTATCTGGTTAATAGGGTCTTCCGCTTTTTACCTCTAAAGACGCAAATTATATATTTTATACGCTGAGCAAGAACTTAACGAATGGGCAAGGTATTGTTCGTAGAAACTCTACTAGAAGCCAAAGTTCTTAAAAGTTATTAACAGCCGCTTGTAAGCATCAGAGGAATTTAAACCTTCGACAGCTCTTTTAGCGACACATTTTTTCCGTCGACGTTGATGCTCTGTGCATTCTGAAAACAACGTAAATTGTGAAATATTGCACAATATTTCCAAATACAAAACAAAACTATTGACCCTCGGCGCTACATTTCGACTGTCTCATCTTAACTTATACCGGATTGAGTAAATTAATTAAAGGCACAAACTTGTGCTGCTCGCATTCGAAATTCTTCCAAATGAATAGACTTAATGGATTCAGCATTGATGTACCAACCGTGTCCGCCTTAAGAATCTTCGTACACACACACAAGCACTTGAGTGCCAACATGAATAAGTTTATGCATAAGTATCTGCTGGCTGATGCCACTTAACTCGCCACCAACCTCCACCAGACTGCCGCTTGTCCACCGTGTGGCATAAATTAGCACACCCGGAAATATTTGACTCTTTACTTTGCTTGAACTTAATTGAGAATTATGCATTATTAGCATAGAATTTCTGCATTTCTATGATTGCTTTAGCTGCTTGGATGTACCGTAAGCATGTTTGTTTTTGTGTTTACTTGCTATTGTCTACTTAATTGAGAAATGACTTTGAATAATGGGAACACAATGCTGCAATTTGCTAAGATTAAACTCAAAGAGTTGTGATCGAAGGAATTCGAGTAGGAGACAACGTAAGGGAAATGTAGGGGGATATATGTACGTATGGGCATTACTTAAAAATATAGCATTTTGAAATTTTAGACTATATGCATTTCTATGTATTGACCGATGACTAAATCTGAAGCTATTTTAGTGAGGACAGTAGTAAAAATCTAAGTTGGTTGAGAAACACTTAAAACATAGTGTAGCTGGAGGTAACAATAGCGCGACGGTAGTGTTAGTTCGAAGACGAAGAGCCGATAACATATTTTTATGAAAACTTATATAAGATGTAACCCTGTGGGATGAGACATCCAGTGTTCTCATCGATTGTCGAAACATACTTAACAGAATTCTTGGGGTCGATTGACGTAAAAACTGAAATAAAACAAACTTATTTATTGGGCTTAGATTTCGGGGATTGAATGACAACCTTAGTTTAGGTTAGTTTAGGTAAGCTTCGATGGGTCATCAAACTTTAACCGAAACCATACAAATAAAACTCCTTTACCCGATTTTATGTGTACGTAGACAAAGCGCCTAGAGGCTAATACAAACATGAATAGGCGTTTAATTTCTAGTGTCATCACCTCGGTGGGATATCTGAAAGTGTGATATGACAAGATTCCTCAAAAATATTATTGAAATATTTGAGCATTTTTGAGTGTAAGAAACTCTGCAGTTTTCTAACGTATTAAGATGTTCAACATATTTTATTACAGTCCTTAAACATGTGGCAACCTCGTGCAAAAATATTTTTAAGTGAAATTATTATTTAGAACTTTATATAATTATTTTTACATTTATTTTAATATTTACATATCAAATTCTGAGCAAATGATTTTAAAACGGGTGGCAACACCTTTCGGAAAAATATTTATTTCATATTGCAAGTTCTTTTGCTTTGATTACTATTTATTAAAATTTTTTAATTTTTATATGTATATAAAATTCTGAGAAATAGTTTTTTAAACACGTGGCAACACCTTTCAAAAAAATATTTGTTTGTTAGTTTTATACTCATATTGGCAGATCTTTCGCTATGATTATTATTTATTACAATTTTTAAGCAGGTGGCAACTTACTGCAATAATATATTTCATAAAAAATTTCGTCCATAGCTTCATTATATTACTTTGTATCTATATGTACTATATTTAATTTGCTCGCATATATTTTTGAATACGGAGTTTCGAACAGGTGGCAACTCGCTACGCAAAATTTCGATGGCTTGATTTTTTTTTAACTATATTTTATTTATACTATATAAAAAGTTAATTAAATTTTTTTTTGGTTTATAATTTTATTAGAAAAATTGTTAATGGGTGGCAACTCTCGCTGCTAACATATTTGAGTATAAGCTTCCTTAACCCACTTTAGTTTACTTAATTTTTTTTATTTTGAAAATTCGTGTTTAATTAATTATTAGTAGAAAAAATCGAACTGGTGGCAATACTTATATTTTTTTTTAATATTTCGCTGAATGCATACTAGGTATATCTACGTACATATGTATGTATAACTGGCATAAGCAAGACTAAGCTGCTACAAAAATATATACATATATACGGTTTCAGAAAGAACATTATAATATTATAGATCTTTACAAAAGCAAACAATGGATTGACGTATGTATAGGTAGGGGCACTGAGAGACAACCAGATCCCGGGGAGAATAAAGGATGTGACTAATATATCCATCAGTAGTTGGAGAAAAAAATTTGGAAAGTATTGTTGCAAAGCCCGGGCTGCCCGGAAACTTCGAACTCGGAAAGAATTAGGTCAAATCAACTCGAATCCAGATCACTGTTTGTAGGAGACTAAACAAAGCTTAATACGAAACTATTACTATAAATTGGACTGAGATAGTCTATATCATTAATTAAAACCAGCAACATGTCATCCAAACAGTTATCAACATATAACAACAACAAAAACTACTGTAATGATAACAACTGCTCAGCGCTTGAGTAGAACGCAACTTCCTTGCATTATCTCCAGCATGCTTTAATGCAGTAGCAACGGAAATGGCAGTAAAAATGGAAGTAGCGAAATACATATGTATGTGTGTATGTATGAAGAGTACTATGAGTAGAGAGAGAAAATTAAATTGTATTTGTAATCAAGTATAACCGATATTCGTCTATAAGTAAATACTATATAATGCTTACATTTATACTCATTCAGTGTTGCCTTGGCTTTCCAACTATTTGCTTTAATTTGCGGAAATTGGCAATAATAAACGCTGGCAACACAGCAACACGCTGACACAACTACACGCACAAACAGCTGTTCAAGTGCTTTGGAAATAAGCATATACATATATATATATATGCATATATGTATGTATGTGTGTGTTTGCTCCGTTGCCTGTTTTTGCCGATAATCACGCTGAAAGCGAAGTAGCCGGCATCTGGCGCTTGGAAAATCGAATAACGAGTAGCAACCAACTAAACTGCAGACGATGAAATACTCGTAAATGACAATGAGTGAAAGAAAATCGCTTAAAATATGTATAAGTGCATATGAATGTACGTTTGTAGCTGCGCCTTGTTAGCATTTGGAGCTTTTTGCCGGCATTAATAAGTGATTGAGTGAATGACTGAACGCGTTCAAAGCGCACTTAGGGGCCCCGTTACACATACATACATATATATACATGTAAGTATATAAATAGCCCGATGATTGAATTGACCGGCAGGAAGACGCAGTATTGAATGCAAAAAATGCTGCCTTCCAGACTGTAGGCGAATACTTGCAGCTGCGCTCTAAAAGCTTTTCAGTCGAGGAGTTGATTTTACTTTGATTGGTTTTGATTTTTCAAATATGTAAAATAACAGCAAGAAATTGTTGTTGTTTGATTTAATCGAAAAAGAAACAAGGAAAATATTAACTTCGCCTGCACTGAAGTTATAATATCGTTCGTAGGTTCATTTCTTGTAGTATAAAAGGGTTCGACACCACCAGATCGAAGGTGTCTTCAAGCGAAAGACTCTTCTTTTCCTATATATATATATATGTATATATATATATATAATAGGAGTTAAAAGTAGGTCCACCGCCCTAGAAAAAGCTTATCTTCATCCCCAAACTTTACCTCTACCCGCAATTAAACTGTTGTCTTGAAGAGTTGTAGTAACGCACTAAACCTACTAGACTACAATGACATTCTTATGCAAATTTTTTCTAGAAAATTTATAGTTTGAACGACATACCGCGTTTCGAACCAAAGTCATCGGTTATCCGCTTATTTGTTGCTGAGTGTAGCTTTTAGGAACGCCTTTCCAAATCTACATACTTTCCATACATGTGTATATAATACATAAATACTAAAAGATGTATTCAAATATTATTCATCTCAATATGTGCACCTTATGCAGTTTTGACGTGACATGACAGCTTGTCATTTTAAGTGAAATCTTGCAGATTTTTTCATTTATAAGAGAAAAGTACCCGTGGCGAAGGTGACGTGGGAAAACTTTGAATAAATACTTTTTATATTATTCATTTCAATATGTGCACCTTATGCAGTTTTGACATGACATGACAGCTTGTCATTTGAAGTGAAATCTTGCAGATTTTTTTCATTTATAAGAGAAAAGTACCCGTGGCAAAGGTGACGTGGGAAAACTTTGAATAAATACTTTTTATTGTTTTTGTTTGCTAATTTTTTTTTTAGTTTTTAATAAAGAAATTGGAATAATTTAACTTTTCAAAGAATTAATTAGCTATCCACAGTACCGATTACTCTGAATTCGCCCGAATATTTCTATAGATTTTTTCTTTAAGCAAAGTTTGTTTAGATTTTTAATTCCATCTTTCGAAAGAGGAAAATCTTAACTATATAAATTGCTCAAACTCAAGTCTTTAGCATGGTTCTATGTGAGTAAAGCAGATGCCGTGCTTGCCCTGTGTTTAAGTGACTCTTGCGCCTCGATGTGATGCGAATTGGAAGTCACAAGGTGACTTCAGGGAAGCTGGCTGTCAGCTAACCCTATATAAGAAACGCCTGTCCAGCACTTACGTGTCTCTCGTGCCGCGAAGTGATATAATTTAAAACTCATGAGGTGACCTCAAGCAGTAAATGTAAGCAAAAGGGTCGTTGACCTCACAAAATGTTAACGAATAGGTCAGTGACCACAAATATAAACAAAAGGTGGTTGTATTGGCTAAATGTAAACAAAGGTTGTGGATTTGGATAAAAAAAATATTATTGACCCTAAATTCAAACCAAGTGGTCACTGTAAATGTAAACAAAGGGGTCATTGCTACAGGGATCCGAACTGGACAATACAGTTGGCGAACCCTACGTTCATGAAAAGCATTCTTACTGGTGCCTTTACGTGGGTTACGATTATACCGCCGAAAATGTCCAATAATTTAATGACTGACGCTCTAAAAAATCCAAACTGGCTAATTGAATTGAAGGATACTCCAGCCAAGACTTATAATAATTCTATTCAAAATTGGATTAGGCTTTGGTATGCTGACAATAAACGTCTATGTATTAAGAGAAATTCACAAAAAAGTAATTCCAATAAAAATTTGAAATGATGAAACCGTATTCCATGACTGGTTTTCTGAAATCTCTATTCAATTTCATTCAAAATACAAGTGGAATATCGACGTGAGCGCAATCTCATATGTATTTTTCTACATGAAGTCCGATTTATATTCATTCTGCGACGATCTTGACAGAAGCATAGTAAAAAAAAATGGAAACCCGATGGAACGAGCTAACAGTTGCAAATGCAAAAGTCAAGTGCAAAATGGTAGATCGGAAGTATATAAAATTCCTATTTGCACTTGATAGAAGAGACTGTAGAAACATGATGGGAGTACTAACTGGTCATTGTCTCGTGGCGAAACAGGATAGAGCTGGCAGATCGAGAAGACTGCAGAAAATGTCTAGAGCAGGGCACCAAGCATCGTAAACGATGACTACTCCTCTTGGACTTAGCAACTGAACTCCATCTGGTATCGTAAAGTACAAAACTGATCTATGCGTAGCTTATTGACCTACCAGATTAACCTAACCTATATTCATTCTCGGACATTTCTAACAATTATGTGAGCATTAATTTACTATATAGACATTTTATTTGATCGATGTACCGAAAAATGTAAATTCATTTTTATGCCAAGAAATTTATAAATTTAATTTTCTTTTCAAATTCCTACTTCCTCAACCACTACTAACACAATCCATCAGCTTCAGTGCTTTCTTTAAACCTCTACAACAACCACAGCATTGCAAATAAAGTTCACCAACTTTTTGTGCCTTCAATTTGCAGATTTACGCTTAATGAGAATGCCAGGCACGTTCCAACTGTTGGTTATTTGTGATTTCTATTTGCGTTGCGCGTGCGACGTGTTGCCGAAAGCATGCGAAGCTGCTAAAAAAAAAAGTTGCATGAACAAAGCTACTCATTCAAAAGCAGACGACAATAACAGCAACAACATGCAGTAAAGCCATGAATTTCTCTTCAGATTTGCATCTTCATTTCTATTCATCTGTCAAAATAGTTTGAGCGCAGCGCCACCAACGCCGCCTGCAACGCTGTGGCACGCACAAATAACTGCATATATTTGTTGTTTGTTGTTGTTGTTGTTGCTGTTGTTTGGCTGCCTTATCTCTTGTCATTTGCATTTAACGAAATGAACTTTTTCCTTGCTCTCCGTCCACTTCGCTGTGGCATTTTCAACTAAATAACTTTAAATGGCTACTTTAATTTAATTTTATTTCACAAAAGACGCAAAACGTGTTGTTGCATTCGAAAATGGTTATTTTGTGGCTGCCTTTGCGGTTGAAATGAAGTTTGCAGCGCTTGCAGATTTATCAACAATTTGCGATTTCGTTTTTTGTGCGGCCTCTGCGCATGCGCCTGCGCCAACTATGTGTTGTTGTTATTGCAGTCGCATTGCATTGTTGTAAAATGTCAAAAATTTTCATTTTTACAACATTCACCTGTCACGTGTCAGCGTTTGTGCGCTGTGAAGGCTGGCCTTGCTTCGATTCCCCTTTGATTGCATCTCATCTAATGCATGTGTATGTGTGTGTGTCTGTGGCACATTTGTATGCATTTGTTGTAGTTGTGTCGAGTCAAAGGCGAATGCGTTTTGCATACAAATTGCTTATGACAACAACAACACGTGACGCTTAATAATTGCTAACAACAATCGTCATTTCATTCATACTCACACATGCACACATACATACGTACATATTTCCATATAAAAATTGTCTTGTTGCATGCAATTTGCTTATTTCGATCGCATTGTCCGATAAGAAGTTGTAATTTTCCAATTTCGCCACACAAACCGTCACACAGTGGCTCTCAAAGTACCAGCACTACATTCAGCTATAATTTATACATACACACACACACACACACACACATACAGATAGCGTCATACATCATAATTTATGAGGTGCTAATTTTATGTTAATTTGCCGATTTCAATCAGTGTCACTTACAATTGGACGACTCGCTGCTTGTGTGGGGGTAACGACTTTGACTGGAAATTTTGCTTTTGTGAAAATTCGTGAGAAGTCCATTAGTGTACACATACATGTGTATATGTTCGCTGATGCGCTGTCTTAAGTCAATCAATCATTTATAAATAACAGCTCAATTTGTGGCATTGTCAGTTTCGGTCATCACCGTAATTAGTAGGCACATCATCGCTCTTATTCTCGCTCATTTTGCGTTAAGTAAAACTGGTATATTACATAGGTACACATTTATTTGTATGCTTGTATATATATATTTAAATTAAGACAAAGAAAACGAAAAATATTTAATTATTCATCAATATTTATTCTGTCACCTTCAAAGCAATTCCCAGCAGATGTAGTACCCTTATGCCAAAGATTTTTCCAGTCCTCGAAACACTTCTCATAAGCACTTATTGACCGTCTGTCCCTCCGAGAGATATTCTTGTTGCACCAAACCACGAATATCGAAAATACAATGAGCATTGCTTGGATTTTTGAGCGGTTTTGGCGTGGTTTTATTGGTTTCAACTCGTTTTCCCCCTATTCCGATTATTGTTGAATTATTTGCATGTTAAATTCATCTAGTCAAACTCTCCATGAATGTAGGATCAGAATTCGAACAATCAAGCATATCCAAAGCGACCTGTTTGAAAAAATTCAGACTTATCGAGACGAGTCGAGCAAGAACGCTTTTCGTATCCAAAATGACCACCAAAATCATTTGAGCGAACTCGCGAGAGATGGCGAGCTCTTTTGCCTTGTCTCTAACACTTATCATATCCTTGAAATTTTCAACATTTTCTTCAATTGAAGAGGTCGAAGTCGTCCACAACAAGGCATGTCCTCTCATATATATTTCGACCATCTTTAAGGCTTTGTACCACTCGTAGACTTGTGTTTTCGAAATTTGGTTCGCTCTCTCTCTCTCTCTTTATGTATCAGAAGCCACTTCAATTTAATATGTTTTCCAAGTTCTACAAGCTCATAATATACTACGTGTTTCTTCTGATCGTACCAAGCACAGACACTGCTCGGCCATTCTTTTGGTCTGTTGGTCAATTTCAAATATAATGTTTTTTTTAATTTTAAAGCCGAATTTACGTTTGGAGACTTTCAAAGACCCTAAATAACGGAAAAGAGCCGAAATAATTGACGATCACTTCAGACGATTCTAAAACAGGTGAAGTGTATAACTATGGCTATGGTTTAGCACAGTTATCTTGCATCAACAAACATTTTCCTTTATCTGCCACTCTTGTCATACTATCTTTAAACTTTTTTCATTACCTTCCTTAATAAAATGTAATACGAGAACATTTCATAAAAGGTTTCCTTCTTCCTGTTAGGAGGAGACCTCTATTAAAAAAGTTTGATTGGCCGGGCTCTAAACTTTGAACTACGTCCTTAATAATGTTAGTGAGAATCTCTTACTACTATCTCCCGCTGGCTATCTAGAAAATCCTATATAAAAAAGCATAAGCATAAAAACTCGGGTCCACTTTTGCTGGATGACTGATAAAGCAACCTCTTCTATTTATCTAATGTATTTTGATTTTGTACAGACGTTTGGCAGTAATAAATCTCTCAAATAGTTTGGAACAATATGGCGGATGATTTAAGTACTTTTGATGTTATAATTCATAATGTAACCTGAATAATAAACCAGCGGGACCAAGGAAATTCTCTACTTTTATTCCGCAGAATCCTACCCCAATATCAATTTTTGTATTTTTCAAAGATGTGCGCATATATGTACATTCTTTCCTACTATATGATAACATCATAGGAACACCGTTAGAAAAGGTCCTCATTATAGTTTTTTGACGCTCCAGCTCCTTATGAGCTTTGGTCTGCTCTACGTGTGGCCTGCAGACAGCTCCAAGTGTAGCCAAGTCCTTGTCTACCTGATCTTTCCAACTGAGCAAAGGTCTTCCTCAATCCCTGACCCATCCATCTTCTTCTTAGATCGCAGTGATGTCAGCCTTTACTCTTACGAGGTCATCAACCAGCTGAACAGCGGCACGTTACCAATAAAGGGACCGGACATTATGGGTGTATGTCCTTAAGCCGTAATCCTTAATACATTTGCAGTGGTCGTCACCAAAAGGGGAGTCTCTCATCTGAGGCTGTTGTGTTTTATTCATTTGTGGTGCTGGTCCCAAATCCAGCACATAATTCGACTTTTAACTTTATCTCGCTTTCAAACAGATATTTTTTTGGCTATCCAGAGTATACTTGGTCTAAGACCGGAAGTCTTGAGCTGAGCTGCTTGAACGAGATATAAAAGAATCGTTTCTGACCACTCCCAAGTGAATGGTGGGAAGTACTAGAGGTGCTAGAAAAACCACGACCATATGGAAATGCTTTGTTGAGGCTCTAAGCGTCAGTACGAGATACAGGAAATTAAGATTCCTTCAGGAGGGAAGTATTTAAGCTGTGTAAATGAGAAAAGGAGTTATTTGAGGAAATATCAACTTCCTGAGAATATCGTTATTATATTCCCGAGGGCGAAATTAGGTCAAAGTTTTTATGGTTGTTGTTGTGGAGAAATATAACATAACACAAATAGTTTTGAAAAATGCTGCCATGCTCACGCAGTCTTTAATAGGATAGAAATTCGACTCCGTTTTGGTTGCGTAGACCCGACTGTCTTAGGAATGACGGAATGTACTTTGTCGGAAGATTGTTCGGTGAAATGAAAATGAATAAAATACGGTACTTTCCTTTAAAGTTCAATTCTTCCAAGATCCCAAAAAAATCTTGTTAATAAATTACAAAGAAATGCCAATAGAATTCGGATTAATTGGGTACCTGGTACAAACACCCACAATGATTTAAGGCAACCCTCATTTAACATTTATAATTGAAGGTGTTGTCACACTCGGCGGACTTGGTGCGGACAACAGCAATGGAGTAGCGGCAACAGCAACAGCCGTGGTGCTAACGGCATCGGAAAATATCTTTCCGCACTTTTGCTTTTCTTAATTAAAATTGAAATCTTGAAATTCCACAAATTGCAGTAAGACACCCAAAATGGGCTGAGTAGTTGGCGAAACGACAGATCGGACATCACTATATACACACTGTGTGTATATTAATACATAGGTAAATCATAAATGTGTGTGTGTGTGCTCAAGCGGACGTTGGTTAATCGACGGATGACTGCCGGCACTGCGGCACAAACGTAATAAGCCAACAAAGAGAGTAGTGGTAAATAGGCAATAGCGACAGAAAACAACAATTGCAACATTAATGACAACAACAAACACAATGCAGCTGCTGGTGTCTGCAGTGCAGACTTAACGATCTATGCTAATTAAAAACATGCCTCACATATGCGCACCAGCGAGAGGCTGGGTGGCGATCCAGTGGAGGGGACTGTATATATTTCTGTATATATATTATATATAGATGATATATACATAACAACAAACTTATGTTCGATTATATGCAAATGTGGCACCGCAATTTACGTTTGCATTGCAGAGTATTGGCTGCCAACAGCTGGAAGCTGAACGCCCCACCTCGGTACTCCGCAAGCTTCCCAGCGGCACTAGTAGCAATGGCACTTGCAGAGAGCAAAAACTTTAATTAGGAATTTCAAATATTTTTTTTCAATTCGATATTATTTTTAATTAATGGTTTCGTTTATTGCATTGAGTTCGGGGAAAAAACTCAAAATTGAGTAATATCAATACGCATTCGCTTGTTTCGAAAGCAAATGCGGAATAACGGTACGAGTTTTTTGCTATAAAAGCCAAAAAGCTTATGCAACGATGTGCCTGAATTAAAATGCGCCAAAAGCTTACAACTTTGCCACTAGCAAGAGCATAATTGAAATATTCATTTGGAAAACATTTATGTGTGGCATATAGGCGCTTATATATTTTTGTTGTTGTCGCTTTCGGTTTTCATACAAATTGTATGGATTTGTCAACGGAAGTGCATAGCAAAGTTGATTTTTTTCACAATATATTAGTCATCGTAAAGGAACTGGCACAACGCCTAACTAGTTTGCAAATCTGCTCGCCAGCTGGCCGCCATCGGCAGGAAGATGCTTTCAAATTGCTAAGAAGGAAATGAATATTTTCGAAAAATTAGCAAGTCAATTGCATACATTTATAGTAAATGCAAAGCAAAGTTGGTAAAAATAAATGCAAAACGTTTGGTGGTGAACTGTGAAATCGTTCATATTCGATAAATGTTCGTCGCTCGTTTAAATATGCGTATGACCGCTTTCGATTCGCCATTTCTCTACTGCTGTCGTTGTTATTACCGTTATCTAACCCCCGCTTGATTTGTGAGGTTCAGATAAGTTTTCATCGAGATAACCCAACGGTAGGTCCAGACTTGCTGCTTCGACGGAGTCCATAGAAAGAGGGGTGTTAGATGAGTAGCGTTAGCTGGGCTTACAAGGAAGTGGTTAGAATCATATGAGGAAACGTTGAATGCTGGACATATATTTGGTATGTCGGAGTCCATTCTGGATCAGTAGTAGTTTAACCTGCTAAAGTATCCCATCCGAAGCTCCGCAAGGGTCACTCTGGATTCTGGTAGCAACTCGTGCTCGTCGTCTAAAATGGATGGTGGTTCGACTCCAAGCACACCATTCAGTTAGAGCGTCTCCCTCACTGAAGATATTAATGGCTCCACTATGAATGGCACTCAGTGCCAGTGTCTGAAGTTTGTTGCGTCCGAAATCTGATCGGCGTACTGTCTAATGTCGTCGACGTAGTTAGGGAAAGACAACTTTCTGTTTCTAAGAGGAGGCTTCACTTGAAGCAGGCAACTACACGTATGGTTTCTGCGAAGACAACCCACGAGAAACTACTTAAAGAGAAGTTCGAAGACATCAAGAGGCATGGCGTTATAGTCCGGAGTGCAGTGTCCTAACATCTCTAAAGCTTTTTAGTCTGGGTTTCACTGCATCGAAGTGACCATATTGATGCGGCATAGTTAAGGATCGTTCGGCCGACTCCCTTGTATATTGTCAACATTTCTTTGTCTTTTCCTTATGTGCCGCTGGCAGTTATCACGGTCGTATGAGGAGTGAAAGAGCACAGGCTGTTGAGTGTCACACTTAAAATTCTATAAAGCCCATAGTAGAATCAGAACTATGGAGATGTTTTGAGAAGTCCGATTCATCACAAAAGTCGTGAAGTAACCAAAAAATTTCCTAATTAGGTTTGTTCATCAAGCTCTGTTAATGACGTAACAGAGAAAAAGTAAAAGAAACAATACTTGTAAATCGTCGTGTTGTCATCGGAGAGAGAGTAGATGATGGCATGTTGAGCTCTTATGGATCGACTCAACACATTTTGCCAATGCTAGAATTGTACCAAAAAGCCTGAATCAGTGAGGACCCTAGATTCGTCAAACCCATCATTGCTGCTGATGAGATGTAAGCTTATGAATATGAGTTCGAAAATGTCCCAACAATCTACTCAATAGCGCCCCGAAAATGAAACACCAGCAAAACTGAAACTCGCCGAAAGCACTGAGGGCCATCCCTGCAGAGGCTTATAACAAGTCTATGCAGCTGTGAATAAAATTTATAATTTAAATGTTATATTTATTGGACTCGTCATATACACACAACAACTCGTCCGTCAGACGGAAGTATTAGACGATCCAAAATGGCCCAGAAACTCGTAGACATTCCACATAACAAATGACAGCTACATTTTCTTTGAGTAAACACTCACTTATACATATTTTCTCTTCTTATTTAGTATTCCCCAAGCGTTGGTCCTTTGGCACCACAAATGTAATCTATTTATGTGCAAAAAATGGCAGCGGCATTTCACAAAGCAACCTCACCGTCTGCCAACAAGTTGTGCATTTAATTAAAAGTCATACACAAACGCATAAATACAAACAGGCCTCTGTGAGAGCGCCTAGCTGCGTTATCTCCGCTAGCCTTATGTCTTTGCGTCTGGACCAACATGTGTGGCAGGCAGTTCATTCACAAAACCACTCGCAAATATGCCTGTGTGCGTGCGCATTCGAAATAATCATGCACACAAATCATTTAGAGTCGCCTCGTAACTTCACAGTTACCACTTCCCTGCTACCATGCCACACACTCCAGACGTGAGACGACATGAGGCACAACAAATTACTGAACTACACGAAATCAGCAAAGTGTGAAATTAATGCGTCCACAAACACTTGACAGCCGCATAAGTCTTCGAGACAAACGGGCCCACGCAATCACAGTAGCAACAGTCGGCGGCGGCAATTTCACTCATCGTTTGGCTGCTGCGGTACACGACGCCCGTCCAGCGTCCAGCTTCCCGACAAGTAGTGGCGCTTTAAAGCCAAATTCAAATAGAGAAGGAATCAATTTGGCTGGAAGGACCGGCCAGTCGGACAGACCGCAAGAATTTATTTGTGCAAAGAATATGTCAGCGCCCACACCAACAAATAATTGTGGCTAGAGTTGTACGAAAAAACCGTTGACTAATTAATTTTTTCTTTCATCCTGTCTTCCTGCTCGACATTCTAACTGAAAGACGCACATGTCATGTTTTTACTTGAATTTATTAAATAGACAGCCACTTAGTAGCCTTTGACTCGCCATAAGCTTCCTACGTGGTTGGTTGCTTCACTCACTGTCGCAAGTAGCTAGACATACTATTTGTAACGGCTGCAACATGTTTGTGCTAGACTCGTGTAGTTAAGACTATTAATTGTGTTCTTGTGAACAGAGAGACAGAGATAAGGTGACATGCCCTGAAAGGGGTAACATAGTATATTATAATACTTATAGCAGACAGACTGAAAAATGTGGATCGTTTATAAAGGAATGCCCGTATAAATTGTTATTAGACTTAACCTTTAAAATATGCCGTTTGTAATTTTCACTGCCGACGGGCAATTGGTTCTTTAGATACAGAAATTTGAAGGACGTAAATTTGGATCAAAAGAATTTCGGTACTATGATAAGTAGATTTTGTGTGTTTCCGGACTTTATGATTTGCCAAGCAACTGTTCCTAATTGGTGTGCTGCATCTTGTTCGGGCTCTACGTATGTGTACCAAAGACAAAAAACAGGATGGAAGTTCAATGAAGCCAGACGGATGAAAGAGAGAGAGCTAACACTCGTAGGATGTGAAAGGAACTTGTTGGATTAAAAATATGGAAAATTTTGGGAAGCGCAAGCTCTGTAAAAAGTAAAAAAAGAGCGCTTCAAAATCGGACAACTTAAACTTAAATTTAAAACTCAAAATTGCCTCCCTTTCCAAAGAAAAGGTGAAAAGGTGTGAGGTGGAAAGGTATATAGCGATATATATTTATAAAGATGGGTCCAAATTAGCCAAATTAGATATCAGAATCTTCTTGTTCTGACTGACGTAGACATCGCTTACGCGATTATAGCCGAGTTAACAACAGTGCGTCAATCGTGGAGGGTGGAGTCATGAGTAAAAGTTAACGCAAGTGAGGAAAGTTTTCTGATCGCCATTCACTTGGGAGTGGCCAGAAACGATTATTTTACATATGGCTTAAGCAGTTCATGACTTCCAGTCTCTGACCAAGTATCCTCTGGGTAGCCTAAGAACATCCGTTTGAAAGCGAGCTAATGTGAGAAGGCGAAACATCCCCTCCACAGGGGACAGTACCAATGAAGACTAAACCACAGTCTCGGATGAGATACCAGAATAGGGTTTCGATAACTAGAGCACTGCAGTGTCCAAGCGGAGATCACAAGCGCACATTTGGGACAAAGTGAAACCTGAAGAGAATCAACAGCTGCTATTTCATAAAAAAATAGCTTTTGGTGGGGTTTGTGAGCCGGTGAAATCATCGATCCACATTTATTCAAAAAGAATGCTGGTGAGAAAGTAACCATCAATGGCGAACGTTATTGCGAGATGATAACCCGATCGGTCTGATGCCTGAAATTGAAGCTCGCGATCTCGGCGACATTCGGTTTCAACAAGACGGCGCCAGTTCCCACTCATCGCATCAATCAGTGGAATTATTGGGAGATCGCTTCGTTTTGAGATCGTGTTATATCACACTGTTAGACTTTCTATACGAGCTTGGAATAAAACATCACGCGTGTCAAGCGCCAGTTACCAGTCAAAATACACGAACGAGTCATCAAAAATTGAACTCAACGGATGGATCATTTGAGGCAAAGCCGCGCTCAACATTTAAAAGAAATAATCTACAAAAATTAAATGCCAAAAAAATTCTTTCCAATGCAAATAAATAGTCTCCATTAAATTTGAATTTTCTGTGGTTTCCCTTTAAGAAAGTAAGGAACATTGAAATGGATAACCCGTTAGTTACGAAAAAGGTGTGAAATTCTTATAATTCGCAATATAAATTTGTAGCATATGACCGAATTTACATATATTCCTTTGTGAATACTAAGTTTGGAGAGCAGAGTTTGCCCTTAATTTTTTCTGAAATAAATACCCACTTTTGCAAAAAAAGACTTTTAATTACATTTTCAAGCAAAAATTAAAGCTGCTTAAGTTTCTATTATACTCATTTCGATGAGTTTCCCTGAAACTAAGCCTATTACCCCTGGCTATAAATGAAGCACAATGAGTTATTACAGAGGTTTTTATATATTAGGCTTTTTTGGAGCCAAAGACATAAAATTTCTGCAAAAAACAGCAAATAATTCAAAGGCTTAATTCTATTATTGCTCGAAAAGCTGCGCAATCGTGTTTAGTCATGGCTCTTAATTGCGCTGCGACTTTGGCAAAAATACCAGCTTATACATTACTAAGCAAAATTTAACTTATAAATCGTAAGAACTTAATGGGCAACTTCTGCTCAAAAAAATTTCCAACTTCTCTATGCTTTTGAGTGTCATTTGGGCGCTGGCTGGAGCTGCAAAGCAACAACAATGCCACCAGAAAAAGTGGAGTCAGTGGCATATTACGCGTAATTTATGTATGCTATTTATACATATTTACTTTATGTATTTAAGTATGTAGTCATATACATCTTTAGGCGCGTTTTGCCGCCAGCCGTTTGTGTCCGAAAGTACAAAATTGTATAATTAAAATATAAGCCTCGCCTCCAGGCAAGCTTTCATGCTTATAAAGTATACATATCTACAATTATATAGTTGTATGCTTATGACCTGTGTAGCCCGCGCACATGCTTACAAGTGATTAAATACTTACAGCCGTAAAATTAATAATAACATACCTGTGTTTTTTCTCTCCACATTTAACACTGGCTGTCCGCCTCCATTTCATTGCCAAAGCGGAAAAGCCAATCACTAGTCAAACGCATTGCTGCCGGTGCGCAGTTGCCCTTTTTGCGCCCACAGCTGCTGCGCATGCGCCGACACTTGGTGTATTTTTGATGTCTTTAGCTACCAACTACACTTGTTTGTATGTATATTTATGTTTGTGTATATGTTTTCTTATGTGTATATTTTCTTATGTGTATGTTTATTAGTGCTTATCTCGTTGGCTTTTCCGCCATTCATTACCGTTGTTGCAACGCAATATTTGTGCAACCAAACTTGCATCCGGGCCACCGGTGTTCATTCATCCGACCCCAACGCTGCTAATTGACTCGACCGCAAGCTTAATCCATCGCTTTTGACTTAACCATGCACAAGCTGGTAATGATTCAGCCCTTTTGCCGGTGGCCAGCGTTTAATGATGGTCTTCGTTGTCACTTTTGATTTCTATTTAATTTCTGTTTTTTTTTATGAATATTTAATCAATCACAAATGTACTTAGATATATTGACATGTACCACTGTATATTTACACACATATACTGATATAAAAATATGTGCAAATGAAATGAAAATCAAAATCTGTCTCGATGTATTCGACAATTTCCGCCATAAAAGCCCAATAACTACTCTTCTCAGCTCAAATTCAGTTCAAATTAATTTATCTCGTTTCGGGTCTGTGGTCAACGCAAACAAATCAGTGAAAGTGAATCAAATTCAATATATGTATGTATGTATGTAGATATATTTACTGCATTGACATTGCTAATTGCAGCAAATGAAAGGAGAAACAAGTAAAAACGGTGGCATCGGTTGCACCAGGGCCATATATGTACATTTCATAAATCAAAAAGGTTCCATACAACAGTTTGGTTTTAAACGATCAGTTGTATGGTAGCTACATGCTATAGTGCTCCGAACTGAACATGTTTTGTGTATATTTTATCGTTATGCCAGACAATAGTTTATGTTAAATTTCGTGAAGATAACTCGTCAAATAAATCTTCCATACAAGCACTTGATTCCGATCGTTCAGTTTGAATGGCAGCTAAAGGAAATAACTATTCTATCTGTACAATTTCTTTAGAGATTGTATCTATGATTGATACAATTAGTTCTGCCAAGTTTCGGGAAAATATCTCATCAAATAACAAAAATTTCCATGCAAGAACTTTATTTTGTACGATCATTCGGTATGGCAGCTATATTCTCTAGTGCACCGATGTGAACAATTTTTGTAAATATTATACCATTATCTCTGGCAATAATCCATGACAAATTTCGTGAAGATAGCTCGTCAAATAAAAAATTCTTTCATACAAGCACTTGATTCCGATCGTTCAGTTTGTATGGCAGCTATAGGAAATAATGATTCTATCTAAACAATTTCTTCGGAGATTATAGCCATGTCTTGGACAATAAGCGCTGCCAAATTTCGTGAAGATAGCTAGTCAAATAAATAATAATAATAAAATTTCCACGTGAGGACTTCACTATGATCAATCAGTTTGTATGCTACAGTGGTTCGAAATCGGCCGTGTCGTTGAATTAGCAATTTCATAGGGAGCAAATGAAAGCTACAAAATTTCAAAGGACTAACTAAAAATTTGAGTGACCAGACAAACAGACAGCCAGCCAAGGCTAAATCAACTCAGCTCGTCACGCTGATCATTTAAAAATATATTTTTTTGGGTCTCCGGCGCTTCCTTCTGTGCCTTACAAACTTCATGCCAAACCTAATATACTATGTTCAGGGTATAAAAAGCTCAATTTAGCGCTGTCGCCATACAAAAAGCGCTTAACAACAACAGACAGCAACAACAAGCCTCACCAACAATGTGCATAATCAGCAGCTGAAATACTTCCACCACATCACAAACCACCGTTAGCCAGATTGCAGCCATTTCCTCATACAGTTTTTTTTGCTCTTTAGTTACTAAACACTTTCATAGCAAATAACGGTATTTTCGTTATTTTCGCTGAAAAAGTGCGTCTCGTTATCTGCGCGTGCGCAAACATTTAAGTTTTTCATGGCGACGATTAAAAAGCATGGCCGTTAAATGAATGCCACCTCCATTATATGAAATGGGAATGAAAATGGCAACCTGACTAATTTATTAATTGCTTTGATGGCGTATTTCAGTAGCAAAGTTGCATAAAAAAAATAATAATTTATCTTTTTGTTTCAAAGGCGCTCTAATTTTATACTAATCTACAGGGTGTTTCAATGCGAGAATGAAAATTAAAATAAGTTTAATGGAAAAAAACATGGAAACAGGAGAAAAATAAACTGGATCCCGGAAGTAAAATCGGGTTCCTTAAGGTAATCAGTAGAGTGGTGAGCAATTTGGTTGCATAGGTCCTAGAGGTATGACATAGGGTTTTAAACTTGTCATAATATACTCCCAAATTAATTATAAAGATCAAATATTATCATAGTTCTTTGCCTTTATCTCTATTAAGCAAAGATTCTTACAAAATATTCTTGTTTAAGAACAGGGAGCCGCTATCACAATCCACTTTTGTACCAAAGTCAGGGAAATTTGAAGTGGTCGCAAAGATAAGAGAGAGTAACTGATCGTCCCTCTTGAGGGTAAAGATATAGGGCGCTCCTTAATCATATTTAATATTAATAAACTTTAGATAAGTTTAAAAGGGAGGCCAGTATTTTTGAAATATAAAATGTTTATTTTTTTTCGAAGATCTGATTTTGTTTCTTTATAGCATATATTATATAAGCTTGACCCAAAAATGATATACACCTTTGAAATCAGAGCAAAACTTTTGTTACATATAGGAATATAGGTTTTCAATTAGCTTAATTTCGAAATTCGAAAACAAATTTCGAATTCGAAAAAAATTTCGAAATTCGAAAACAAATTTCGAATTCGAAAAAAATTTCGAAATTCGAAAACAATTTCGAGTTACTTCGAAAAACGATGAAATTTAATTTTTATTTGGTTTGATCCAATACCCAGCCAAGTGCTGTATATGGGCTTTAATCGTCCCTCATAAGAATAAAGATTTAAAGCAAAGCTATAGAAAGGTGTCTAGGCTGATCTGCTTTTGATGAGCTATAGAAAGGTGTCTAGGCTGATCTGTCATCTATAGAATCGTTTAATGTAATAAACATGGACTCTACTTTTTATGTTATTTTAATATAAATACTAAAGCTGTACGAATTCTGTCATCAACTCCATATATTTTAATCGAATTCTATAATATTGAATGCTATAGGGTAATACTCGTATCACCCATATTTTGGAGTCGAAATAACGAACCTACACAATGGGATTTCCCAGAAGTTAAGGTGTTAAGTTAAGTAAGCATGAATGAGTGGATGAAATTTATCTCTTAGTTTTTAGGTGCTGTTTGCATATTTTTCTTTTTCAGGAATTCTTCTTATCCTCTAAGAAATATACCTTAGAACTTCATAGTGTATCATAGCTTCAAACTAAAGCAAAATTCAGAATTATAGGCGATTTCTCACATTCAAAACTCCTTTAGAATATAAAAATTTCTTGTCATAAGCTTAAAAGCTTCAAAGTTGCGGTTATTTGTGAACTTGTGGAACACTCGTTTTTATGTTGTGACTGTAGTATACTCGTTTATATTTATGAGGACTTGCAACTCAGGAGCATACTTCATAAATACGAACACCCTTTGCATATAAAATATATCCGTGCTAATACCCAGTTTTTATTATGTAAATACTTCACTCGACTGACAAATTGCTTGAAGGAAATAGTTTGATGGCATTGAGCAGGAAATATACCAGACAGTTGAAGTGCGAATGTTTTAAGCAATTATCATTAATGTCTTTCAAAGTTCGAACTGGAAACTACGCAACACACTTTTTGTGTAATTTGCATAAAAATAATATTTTATGAGTGTCTGCAATCCGTTACAGATGAGGAATAACCAGGAAAGACAGGTTTTGTGAATTGGTTTATTATTTTATTTTATTGAAGTATTACTTATTAATAAACTTACAGACAGACTGGGAAACTAAGGGAACTATGTAGCCACTTAGGTCTTCGTCCTTGTCTTGGTTTTCATTACTCGGTTAGTTTATACTTGTGGTTTAACAAAAAATCAAGAACTCTCTAGTTCGCACCTTTGAATGGAATCTATTCAAAATATGTCTTAAAAAACTATTATTATTTTTATTATAAGAGTATTTTGAATCTCGTTTGATGCGACCTTAACTTATGTACTAGTGAACAGTATATAATAAATAAAATTATAATATTTTAATGTTTAACTTTCATTAAAGCTATTTTACACTGTTAAATTTTATGTTCCTGTCCTCATAAAGATCAAGTTTTATCCAGTACGTGACTGCTCATTTGGATATACTAATAGCATATTTCCATTTGTGTCTACTTACTTTTATGCAAAGTCATTCAAGTTTGCAAAAATTACAAACAACAATTGTTTATAGAGTTAGTTAGGCAAATATTATTGTTTTGATGACGTAAACTCCACACCTTGAGTTAACAAATCGAGAGTAAAAGTTACTCAAACCTAGTATGTATTGTGCGTTTATTTTGTGTATTTGTTAGAAGTAAATAGTGCAAACACTTTTTGTTTATTTTGAACTCAAGCGGAAAATAATATGAAAAGTGGATATTAAGAAATGATTATGTGAATAGTGTCATTCGAAGTATATTTATAGACTATGATACAAAAAGGCAGTGCACGCAAATATTAATAATGGCGTTATAACTGTTACTAAGGCCGAGTATTTACATAATTGTTTCATATAACAATATTTAAACAAAGATTTCGAAAGTTTGCATATTTATATTGATTCTAACAACTGGTATAATGATTTCTTTATTTATGATGTAACGTATACGCCTAGTCGATCTTTTCAGCTACCGATTAGTTCAATGTTAATCAAAAGACGATATAAATAATAACTTATTTCTGCAATAGCAGATATTTGTAGAATTCTAAAATACCTTTTGAAATTTTTATTTTCTGGATTTTATACCAAAAGTTTTTTTAAGCAGTTCGGCGTTTGATTTAGCTTAGACTACTGACGTATTAAGATCCTACAATTTGAATTACAAGTTACAAATGTAACTATAACTTTTACAAATATTGTGACATAAAAGTACCAGGAAGTAAATAAAAAGCAAAATATTTAATTATTCATCAATATTTACTTTGTCGCCTTCAAAGTAATCTTCACCAGATGTAATACACTTGTGCCTACAAATTTTTGCAGTCCTTGAAACACTTTTCATAAGCACTTTTTGGGATGGCCTTCAGCTCCTTCAACGAATTTTGTTTTATCCCTTCGATCGACTAAAAATGGGTTCCACGTAGCGGATATTTCAGTTTGTGGAACAAGAAAAAATTCCTCGAAACCAATTTTGATGAATACGGTGGTTGATCTCTGCTATTCATTGCTTTTTGTCTTTAAATTCGGTCACAATCGTGGCTCAATGGAATAGTGCGTTATTATCGTGCAAAATCTCTGAATTGTTCTTCCACAATTACAAATATCGAAACAAACAGTAAGCATCATCTTAATTTTTGTGCGCCTTTGTTTGTGGTTTTATCGGTTTTGGCTCGTTTTTTGCCTCCATTCTGTTAATTGTTGACTTGTTTCAATGTCAAAAATCTTTGTCATCGGCAGTTATAATGCTCTCCGTGAGAGATGTCGAGCTCTCTTGCCATCTCTCTAACCCTTGCCTGACGATTTTTAAGCACCATACCTTCACTTTTTTAATATTTTCAGCAATTGAAGAGGGCGAAGATCGTCCAGAACTAGACATGTCTTCAACGATCTCTCGCCCGTCTTTGAAGGCTTTATACGCGTAGGCTTGCGATTTTGATAAAACTGAATTACCGTAAGCCTTTTCCAACATTTGCAATGATTCCGCACACGAAATTTGGTTAGAAATAGGAAATTTTAGGCAAATTTTTTGTTTTTCTGAGGGCCAAATTTTCTATTTCTTACCAAATATGGTGTTGTCTAAGAAGAATTAGTTCTAGACTAGTTCGCGCTAGCTCTGTACTGATTAGAGATATTGCTTAGAAAGGTTTTGTTCTGGACTAGTTCAGAGCATATTCTTTCCTAGTTTGGGACTAGTTAAATTGTAAATTTTGTTCAGTTTTGGTGAAAACTATTTTGAGTTTAAATAAACAAGTACAGGCATCCTTTGAAAGCTGCAATACTTATGTCGAAAGATAGATAGAAGTAATGCCCCTCCGAGCGATCAAGGAAATGCGTAATCAGCATCAGGTGCGCCATTGTGATGCATTGTCGTAAGAAATTTTTTTCTTTGCTATCTTGTTTTTCCGACGCGTTGAGACCATTAGACTATTCTTGGTTTTGGTTGTTGGTTTTGTTGCAGCGGCAGAATTCTTCCGGGTTGACAGTCCTTCGACTGATAAAAATCCCGGTCCATTCCGGTTACGTAGACCCGACTGTCGTGGCAACGGCTTGGTTTTGGTCCTTGTTCCCTGCTTCTTTGCAGCTGCAGCAAAAAATGTTGGTCAATAAAGGATCCTTTTTTAGGTTTACCAAATGACCTGTACCCGTTATAGTAGTATAGTCTTTATATAACTTACCAGCACCTTTGTTCTTGTCCCGCGTTACTTAAATCATATCTGCCTCATTATGTTGTATTTGGTTATAGAATTATATCTGTTCTGAGCTATTTTTTCGAATTGTTTCCAGCCGGCATAATATTGATGTTGCATCGGATTCGTCTACAGAGGATTCTATCTTCTTAGTCAACTCGTCAGTCATTTCACTACCAAATATTAATTTGCTTTCTAGCAATCTCTGGAAACCTATCTCTAGAATTAACTTTTGGCGACGACCAAGCCGGTAATGCTTCCTACCTATCTCTGCATGTGGTTGGTTTCCGGATCGCTCTATAGTTATTCAATGGCGCTCAACATGTCTTATCTATGTCTAGTATTTCCGCTAGGAAAATGGCAGCTCAGTTTTGTAGATGGATAGGGAAAGAGAGAGTGAGATGTCAAGATTCTTGGCTATTTCGCACTCGACTTTGGACCTGACGGTACAGATTGAGCTGGTATTCTCCTTCTCCATAACTAACTATTTCCTCCATTATTTTTTATATATGTAAATCTGTAGAACCTAGCTGAAGACATGAAGAAAAATGCACACCTATTCACTTTTAAGGTATTGGCTTGCCAAGAAATAAAATTCTGGCGAAAACAATTTTAGGAAAAAAAAAATTATTACAACTTTTATCAAATAAATTGCCTTTTAAGCGGTTGAACTACTTGCAACATAAATAATTACCTTCATTTCACAATCCAATTCTTACAGTTATTTGTTCGAAAACAATTTATTACGAGTTCTATTTTCTTTGGTCATGTAGACCTGCCCAAATTGCTTGTGAAATTCATGATTTAAAATTAAAATGCAATTTCTGACAATTTTCGTGCTTTGACTCAGACACACGTAAGAATTTGAGGCATGGAAATCCAAGGCGAACTCTACTTGCAACCGGATATGTGTCTGTGCAAATTACGATATCACGCAAATAACAAATAAATTCTCGAAAATAATGCAAAGAATCATCATAGCTTTGCCATGCATTTAACCGAAATCATTTGCATGTGTCTACAACAATAAAAATGATTGTCAATGTGTGTGCAACACACATAAATTCGGCCAGCATTTGTCTGTGATCGTAAAATCGCATGCGAGGAATTTAATTTCGTGCTGAAATAAGCGAGGGCGGTGATTTTCCCAACCACAACAATAACAACAATGAGTGCAAAGAACAATCTGTAACCGAACTGAAGACCGAAAGTCGTAAAGTGGCTTAAGTGGAGTTTAAGCACCCGCAAGTGCCACAAGCGCCACATGGTGATCCCTTGAGCAATGAACGACTTGCTGGCGTCACTAGCAATAAGCAAGAGGACATGCGGGCACTTTTGTTTGCATATATGTGTGCATGTATGTGTTTGTTTTTGCATTCATTGCATGTGTTGCATGCACAACGTTCCCAACGTTTGCTGTGGCAAGCGCGCTGAGCGATTCACCGAACACCACAGCAGCGGCGCTAGCAACAACTGCAGCAATAACAACAACAACAATTGCAAAAAATAACGCCAACAGTTGTTGTTATGCATGACAACTGCTGCGGCAGCAAGAGCGATAAAGTAAAGGAGTATTTTAATTCTTGCATGTGCACACGCCTTGGATTATTTCCCTCTTATTTATGCATTTTGCAGTTGTTGGTGTTTTTTATTTATTTTTTTCCCCCTTTTTTCCACTTCGTGTGAATATTTTTACGATCGCGTGGCGGACAAAAATCAATTTGCGCCTGTCTAGACGAGTCGAAGGAGGGCCAAGTAGCAAAAGAGAACACAATAACAACAACAATTTGAACTACAACCGCTTTTTAGCGCGCTCCACCTCTCCACCCACTAGTTGACACTCTTTCTTCGAGTAAAAAACATCACCCTTTGTGCGCTGGTCAAGCGCCGCCGCGCCACGCAGGACATTCACAGACAAAACCCAACAAAAAATGTGTCTTTAAAGTGGAAAAATGTGGGAAAAAATGCGAAAAAGTGAAAAGCTGCGCCAAGTCTGAGGAAAGTGCCGACAAACAATGGCAAAGACACGAGCAATTTTCTTAATTGGGAAATTATAGCGCTCTTGACCGTGACCCCTTATTTTGTTGAATGAAGGGTGGCAGCACTCACTCGGTTATCAGTACGGGTGTCAAGTTCAAGGGCGTTTAAATCAGCCGTTTTGCACTTAAGCACTTAAGCCTTTCATTACTTAGGCGTTATTTAAACAATTTAAGTGTCAAAATGTGTTCCTGAGTGCTTGAAGCTGTTGTTATAAAAATTTATTTGTTGCCTTTTCCCTCTTGAATATTTAATTTTCATTGCAATTGCACGCATGCATTATTCTCACTTCATTTTTGCCAGCCATAAGACCCAGGGATAAGCCCTAACTAATTCAGCTTTGTTTTAGCGCGAAGTGTCACGAAAGCTAATCAAAGGCGCACGAATTGTTCGAAATGCAAATTTGAGCGTGAGGTAAGGAAGTAATAGGACTACCTTAATATCAAATTTCTGCACATAATTAAAAAAAACTAAGAAATATATTTTGTTCTTTGTAAACGAAGTAAAAAAAATTAAAAAAATTGGAAAATTAAGGATTGCAAAGGTTTGGAGCAATGACTTCTTGTTCCAAAAGGGCTTCGTAACCAAGAAGGTCGAGAGCGGAATAGACATGAAAAATTTTAGACTGACACTAGCTAAATTAAAAATATTCTCAAACTCAGGAGTGTGAATCTTAAATTGAAAATAACAGTCTCCAGTCACTGAACCACCTCCGCCCTTACACTTTCCTTAAGAGAAAAAATTAGAGAGAAACTTTTGAATAAGGATTTATGGCGCCGAAACATTCAGAATGTTAGATATCTGAAGTATCAGTGAAAACCATTTTGAAAAATCATTTGTGTCTAAAGACAGTGAAAGCAATACTTTCCGACTACGAGAATGTTGCCAATTACTGGCGAAGAGTTTTGAATCGTGACAAAGGTGAGCCGAAGCCGAAAAACCACGTCAAAGCAAGTCAAAACACAAAGTTATGTTAACAGTTTTCTTCGATTACGCGGTGTGGTGCACTCCGCCTATTGAAGGCTATACCGCAAATGGACTTTAACGGCGGTTTTGAGGATTGGAATTTTTTTTTTTCAATCAGCAGTATATTTTTTAATTTTTTTTTCAATCAGCAGCATATTTTTTAATTTTTTAATTTGATTTCAAGTCTGTAAAGATGCTTGACCAATCCCCGAGTTTTACCGACGACAACTGGTAGTCTCACCTTCTACTTTTTTAAGCCTTTGTGTAATTAAGATGGAAGATCCTACATATTAAGATGAGCTTAACATCGAACAACTACAAATGAAAACAAACTGCTATTCGACATTGACTGTTGCGCCCTGAACAGTGTGACAAATTCTCAAACACATAGCAGGATTTCAGTGTGTAGCTAACTAACAGATCCAACTGGGTAATAAAAAAGAGCTGCAGAGGTCTGAGTTTGAAAAGTATCTGAGATTCACCCATAGAAGATTATATTAGAATTCTAAATCGTAAAGCTCGCTCTCCATAAACGATACAAATAATTTTTCGCGTCAGATTTGTATACTAACCAACAAAATGACGTGATGTTAAAATGAAATAAAATATTCATATATGGCCAAATTGGTTTCTGTTTTTAATTTTATTTTGTTTTTCACAAAATTTTATGCCATTAATGATTTGAAGAAAATTTCGTCCAAAGCCACCAAAGTTCCATTTGCTTATCTCCACCCGTTCACGTCAATTTTCGACGACCAGTGCAGCATCTCAACTGGAATTTCGGCTCTAGTGCACTGAATATTCCCAAAGAAAATAATCTAGAGGCATTAAATCGCATGATTTTGTCGGTCATTTGACTGAACCATTTCTAGAAATTAACGAGTCGCCAACAGTCTTTGCACCCAATGTGTCCAAGTTGAGACGTTAAATATGTCTTGTTAAAAAAAGAGATTGTCCGAGTCGATTTCACAAAATTCCGGAGAAAAAAAGTCGTGTTACAACGCTCGCTTTGGATAATAACGATATTGCCTACCTCATTTCAACCAATGGCGTCATATCACAATTCGTACCAAACGTTATCGCATAAAAAGGAATGATGCTATAACAGCAGTTGTAGCCGTAAGCGGTGTCTACACCAATTAAGAAGAGGAATATAGTAAAGCGGTTATAACACTTTGCCTAACAGTACCAACTGGCTGTTTCGAAGGTTTCCAATAAGTTAGAGACATCAAAGGTGCACAACGGTTTACCTGCACCATTGCATCGGGGTTAACTAGTAATATTTTGGGTTCTGGAGAGTTCTTTAAAACACTAAAAAGTACACCTACTCTGAAGCTCTCTCAGTCATTGAAGCGATTACGAGTATATTCTATCATACTTCATTGGCATCCACTGACAAATATATTAACGAAATCCTGGCGTTCATTTATTGACAGTCAAAAAAAAAGTAAAATAAAAGAAACTACTTTGGCCTCGACCAAAATTGCTTAGACAATTGCAATGCAAATTTTGAAAATATTAGATAAATTTTGTACGATAAACAAACCTGACAATTTTCAAATTTTAATTACTTTGAATAAATTATCAAGCATTTGCGAGCTTTTTGGCCTGCGGCATTCTTGGATTTCGCAAATGTTGCAAATGCGAAAATATTCTTGTGAAACTCGTATAATTAGCACCTGCGATTGCGCAACGCTGGCAACTACGCAACAAACGGTAGCCAAATGCTTTTCAAGTACAAACCGGTGATTAAATTACATTTATTGCAACTCAGCAAATTTTGTTGTTGCCTTCTTTTACTTTGTTTATTTTTGTAATTTTATTTTTTTTATTTGATTAATTTTTTTTTTATTTTTTACTACGGATAGCGACATTAAATTTCAAAAAATGTGAAAAGTAATAAAACAACATTCTAATCTGCCCCAGACATTGCGCACGCTCATGCAAATACTTGCAACATTTGCAGAATTTTGTTGTTGCTTTGCAATTAGGCATTTCAGAACGCTGCGGCGTTTGTTGTGATTCAAGAACTCCGAAAAGAACGCGCGTTTTGACAGCGCCACGCGTTTGCCCGCCCTAGCCGCAAGCGTGTCGTGACCTGCATTAAGCTACAACTTGCAACATTTTGTGTGGCATACAATTTTCCTAACCCTTCTTAGTGTCTAGAGTATTTAAATATATTTTTTTAAATGAGTTGGCAATGCTCAAGCGAATTTCGTGTCTTTTGCAAAGGCAAAAATTAGTTATTATTGATTGTGGGCTTTTTGATTAACAAAACTATTGCCACATCCGTATATAGGCGTGCTAACACAATTTGATTAACAGTTATTGCTACAACAAAAGCAAGCACCAGCAATTAAGTTTGCTAATTAAATATGCAAAAATATTTAGTGACATGTAAATACGTCTATATGTTTCTATATCTTTATATGTATTTGCATATATGCATATAAGTATATGTATGTACATATGATTGTTTATCACATTTAAATATTTTATATTGCCCAAAGCATTTCGCACATAAATTGTTTCAATTCACGCCAACATCATCACCCAAAGTCTGTGATTTTGTAACCTTTCCGGTCTGCGACTAGACAGCTTGCCGCTTTTGATGGAGACATTCAATTAAATTAATTTTTATTTGGCATTAAGCAGATTTGAGAGATTATTTTGTTGTCTTCAGGCGGACCAGTATGTATTCCTTGGCAACAACAACTCTGATTTGCAGATAAAAATATTTTGAGTGTTTGTTTGGATTTCCATAAAAGAACACTATTAAATATGAGTTTTGTTTTGTTTCATAACCATGTTATGAAGGTTCTTTTTGTAGTAGAAGGTGATCCACTTCAAGGTCTCTACTTTAAAAAGAGAAAAAAAAACACAGAAACTTCATATTTAATGGGGAATATTATTGATATTCGAAAGAACATTCTTTGGCAATATTTTTTGATGATAATTTCTTAAAACATGTTTCGCGTGGCTAAATTTCAGATGGACCATCAATTAAGTCTAATTTTCTATGACTCGTTCGAGCATATCGACTAGTAACTGGCGTTTGACAAGTGTGATGTTTTCCTTCGACTTTAGACTCTACATATACCCACAGGATAATGTCTCACGGTGTGATATCACACGATCTTGCTCGCCAATCGACTGGCCCAAAACGTGAAATTATCTGCTTACCGAAGTGTTCTCACAATATATGAAATGGCGCCGTCCTGTTGATACCAAATGTCGTTCAAATTGCGAGTTCCAATTTCAGGCATCAAATAGTCGGTTATCATGTCGCAATATCGTTCGCCATTGGCGGTTCAGCTCTCACCGGCATCATTTTTGAAGAAATATAGACCGATGATTCTACACCAAACCCTTGCTATTTTTTTTTTTTTAAGAATGAAATGGCAGCTCTTGAGTCTCTTCAGGTTGCTCTTGGTACTAAATGCGGCAAATATGCGGTTTTACATACCCATTGAGCCAGAAATGGGACTCATCGCTGAATAAAATGTGGCTCGAAAACGTCGGATCTTCTTGGAGCCCATGGGGCGAAGCGATATCGCTTGGAAAGGTCGAGCGGCTGCAGTTCTTCCAGAAGCTGTATTCTATACGCTTTCAATTTAAAATCTTGACGTAAAATTCCCCAAGTTGCTCCATACGTAAGTGCGGGTTGCTGCGAACGGCGCCGAATCGACTCTCTACGGTCTTCGTGTTCACTTTCAGCTACGGTTGCCATATTTTCTTCACTGCGCGATGGACGTGGTTTATTCAGTCGAATATTTTCTAATAATGAATGCTGGGTCTTAAGATGTGTGAGGGTGTTGCGAATAGTAGGTTCAGTAGGCCGATTATGTCGACCATAAGTTGAGCTAAGCTCGCGAAATATATTCTTTACAGAACGATAATTTTCGTAATAAAGTTGGACGATTTGTAAACGTTGCCCAGGCATCAAATTTTCGATGATGAAATGCCAAACAATACTGAATACTTAATATAATTTTATCTTTTGGTGTCTCGAAAAAGCAAAGATTATAATTGTTATATATTATATATATATATAATCAATATACAATATATATATCAATATACACATATCGATTGTGAGGCCGCAGAGTCTGTTAAAATTCACAAACAGCGCAGGCATCCTAAAGAATGACTACTTCTCCTGGATCTAGAAACAAAACTCCATCTGGTATCGCAAAGTGCCAAAACTGGTCTTTGCGTGGCTTATTGGCTTTCCATGGGGGTTCCATCCCTCAAAAACACTGCACAAAAGAAACGATTTGACATTCCGAGAACCGAGGGCGACCCAGAGAAACAAGACAATACATTCGCTTGAAATCAAAGGGGGCATGGCTTTGGTTTTTTTATTTTCGACCACAAAATTTTTTAAGTATTTCTTTGCATAATAACGAAAAGTTTACCAACTTTTTCTCAAAAAAACTAAATACACACAATTAGACTAACAATTAAGCATGATAACTAGAGCAGCACGAAAAAGGCAGTCTCATAACGAAGATATTTTATGATTCTTGAGCACATCCAGCCCGAAATCCGCCACTTGAAAATGTTTTTCAAAAGTAGAACAAACGAAAGTGAAAACATTAATAAAATATAAACTAGACAAACAATTTTGCATACAATTCCATTGATATAAATAAAAACATATATATGTACACAAATGCAACAACAACCAATTGCGAGGCAAGAAAACTTGTCACCAGCGACAGCACATCCACGGCTGTCGTCAGCGCCATCATCCAATTAAATGCAAATTTTTTAGAAATCGCAGCTACTTTTGATGGCGACTGATTTCGCCTGCCATTGATGGCCATGTCTCACCAAGTAAACTATTGGCAACAACAACAACACAGATATGCGTTGCAGTCAACAGCAACAGCAGACACTTTAACGGTGGCAATTGTTGCTTGTTTTCTTATTTTTTATGTTATTTTTGCTATTTTCTTATATGTGTTGTTATTATTATTGTTTTTTTTTTTTGTTATTATTCTGTTTGTTGCTTTTATTATTATTATTGTTGTTGTTGTTGTTGTGGTGTTAATGTTACCGGCTCTGCGTGGCCGCTGGCGACAGTGGAACCAATAAAAGCCACCCACCACGCCGGTGCGGCACGGCCACCATGCCACAACAACAACATCGAGCACAACAACTAGAGCGTCCCACAAGCACTGTGGATGCACACAGCACACTTGTTTGCTGATTGTCAGTCGCGGCTAACGATATTGTCACCGCTGCAGTCGTACATCTGATGCGAAGGCCCAGATATGTCTGTCTGTCTGCGGGACATTTTGGTTGCGGCCGCCACCGCTTTATGGTGGACGCGCCACACTGACGGCTGTGGCGTAAAATTCAAATTTATGCTTTTCTTAATGCAAATGGAGCGCATTCGTTGCGGAGGCGTGCGTGCATAATAATCTATATAAATGTTTAGACTTACTTATATGTACACAAATACATATATACATACATACATATACCACAACTTATATATATTATTGTGGACCTGTGATTTCTTCCCTTCAAATCTTTATTGCGACCATAAAATGCGCTAAGCGCTTGGCGAGGGAAAATGCAAGCGTGTGAGGGAGCGCGTGAAAGAGAGAGTGAGTTGCAAACGAAAACAAAAGTTGCCACATGATTTTGTTTTGACAAATCAATATGGATTTTTTATGCGACATTTTTATGCACACTATTTATTACGATTTTTACTTTAACTCTATTTTACGTCAATAAAAATCAAAACAAACAAATCTCCGTTGCATTGCAAATCCCATTTATCATAGTATGACTGAACCCCCCGCGTCTCACCGCCAACGCGCTCGCAAACTCGGTTTTCTTCCGTTGCGGCCTTTTTAGGCGATGATTTATGGGTTCGCTCGCACCGCAATGAGTGCATTTTCGCCATCACCAGCACCATCACCAGCGCCATCAGTCGCTCCATTACGATCGGCCTCAGCGTAAGGCCTCTCAGCCGCGGCAATGTCGTTGGCATCGCTGCAGCCAGCGTCGTCAGTGGCATCACGAGATGAAAGCAAAAGTCAAAGGCATAAATTTCATAAAGTTGCAACGCTGACAAGTGATGTACATAAATTTCATAGAAGACTCTTAGCGTAGCACTCATACATAGATATATGTAATAGACTTGGAGATAAAACGAAATTAGTGCGTGTAAGATTTGATATTTGGCGGCAGTAAAATATGCAAAATATTTACGAAAACATTTAATAATTATCCACTCTGTGTTTTGCCTAATGAATAATGGCATACTTCTGATGAAGAGATTTCGGAGAAATTGCTTTTTGTGAGTTTTAGTAATTTATCAGAGAAATTTATATGTGGAATTGATTAAATGGTATTAGACGACATTTAAATAAATTGATGCAGATGAAAAACGTGATTGACATTCGTAAATGTTTCGAATATTTGTATACCCTGAACTGGCGGAATTAAGTTTGGAACAAAGTTTGTAACAGGGCAGGTCGGAGGAGACCCTATAAAATATATATAAGTGATCAGCATGACGATCTGAGTTGATTTAGACATGAACGTCTGCCCGTCTGTATATCTGTGTTTTTGAAATAGCGATATTTTTCAAATCAGACTCTGGTATTATTTTATACTGTAGGCAAAAAATAGTAAGAGTTTTTAACTCAAATTTCGAGCAAAATCCATTAGTCGAAATATTTTTGTTTATAGGCTGGTAAGACTGCCAGTGCCATCAGTGAAAACCATTTTTAAAGATTCTTTGGGCCTAAGAAGACCTATAATATCGAATTTTAATTATCAGACCAGGACATTGTAGCATAATCATGATGAATATTTCCGCAAAAGTTTTTTTCCCCTCATAAACTAACCTTAATAATTTCCGATTGTCACGCCATACATAGACTTAATAATCCTCAGTAAAGCCAGATGGAGGTTCAGTTTAATTTGAGCTGAAGTATTCGTCATACAGGACGTCAACGCTTTTTGTGAACTTCGATTTATAAATTTGACACTTCATATAACTGCAAAGCTCATTGATATCTAAGACGAGCTCAAGATAATTCCGATCAGAAGGTGTTCCAACGTATCTTTCATGCCTACTTCCGTGCACGTTTTGCATATATCGTCATTAGTAATGCTCATCCGGCTCGAATTTGATGGCAGTAAGTTGTGACCATTCATTGTCTCAACAATTGTCCTGCAGTCTCGGAACCGTGGGAATAAAAAGCATACATATTTTTCTTCGGGGCTCTTGCACATATTATTGACGATCCTGAATGTTCTTGAGTCATTTCATCTCAACCTGATCCGTCTATCAGTCCTTTCGGGCTAGTGTATCATTTCTAGCGACTTACGTGTATTCTTGGCATACTCATCAGATATTTTGTTTCATGGTATTCCTTTGTATTCTGGCAGTTACCATATCTACTGCTTCTCTGTTTCTAAGCACATTCGATGTGACGTGAGTTTATTGCGGCCTGGATATCAATGTTGCTATCTATCTCAGCTACTTTTCTGACTGCAACGACTTTCACCTGAAAGATACTGCGGTATTTCGGAAGCTTGCAGGGTTTTCTAAGATCCAGCTCCCAGCAGTAGATTCTGGCGCCCATTTCATTAACAATTTTTCTCATCTACTTAGATGTTGAAAGTTCCTGTGGCGAGTGGCATTCTTCTGCGTTATTTCGCCTGGTTATCTAATAGTATGCGATCCGAGCGGTTTTAGGCCTGTTCTGATAATGCCGAACATTCGAGAAGAAGGTGTTAAATGATTCTAACACCTATTCTAAAGCTGCGTTCAAGTATTTATGCACCTGACATTCTGTAAAATTTTCAATTCTGCCACGTGAATCTTGATCGGACAGTGTCCAGTAACTATTAAAAGGTGAACTTTGCTGAGAGCGAAGAGTTAATTAGACCTTTTTGCGATACCCTTGAACTTAGGACTGCTGAGCTGACCTGAAGCCCTATAATCTAGTAGTGAACTGCAAGAAGTATTTGGGATACCAACTCGTTCCCAATTTGTAGCTGCTACTGATCTATCAAGCTCATTTACCTTATATTTTCATGTATTACCGCTGTGGCCAGGCAACTAAACCTGTCTTAGCAAGTAACTCGCTGCCAGAGATAAGGAGTCTAGACATATCTTCACTAATATTGAACATATAGTCATCACGCTCAAAGCTAATATCGATAATTTGGGTAGTCACCACTCTGAACTCACGGTTCATCTATATCATCATTATGTAGATGTTGCTTACAACTTCAGACAAGGTTTTGTTCGATTAGCACCCTTACTATGAGATAGCAAAAAATTCCTAAAATAACCACTGTAAAAGTTTGATTGAAAACTCCGATATGGAACTATGTCAAAACTTGTTTTTTATCGACAGTTTTGATTTCCGAAACTAAAGTTATAGCAACATAACAACGAAATAAGTCGCCTTGGCCGATATTTAGAAGAGGTGCCAAAGAATGTTCTTTCGAATAGCAATGAACGATCGCAATTAAATTTGAAGTTTCTGTATTTTTTCTTTAAAAAGTAGGCAAACTCGATATGGATCACCATTTACTTCTATTTTGTCAATCCCTCTTTGGGTATATGAAATATCTGCAGCTAAATTTTAAAAGTAATTTTCTCTTCTTCTTTCAGATCATACATGCATTAACATCGCTTGAAACTGTAAAGGTGAGTACATCCTAATATACATATATTTTATATTTTTCTGTGTTTTAAAAATGATTTTCGTTCTTCATAATACTAACAGAAGTACTCGTAAAATTGTTTAAAAATTATTATAACTACAACTATATATAGATACATATATAGATAAAGATATCAAAGTAATCAGGTCAACTGCCGAATGGTGGGTGGCAATTTAATTGCTTGTAGTACACACCTTCAAGACAACTTGATTTCACCAGCCGCCAACCGCCGACTACCAGTCAGCAGTTAATTACTTATGAATGAAGACCACACACACCCATATAAATACACAGAGACCCAGCTCTGTTGCGCGGAAACAGGGGAGACCGCTCATTTCCGCACTATCGCGACCGGACAAGCGACAGCGTCACATAAACCAACAAAAACTAAAAGAAGCTGTCACATACTGCCTTCTGCCTTCTTCTAAGGCCCACTACTACGTAATTATATGGTTATTGTAAATAATAACTGCCACTATCGCAGCACCGCTGACGCTCTGCGCATGCTCCACGACGCGAATAATGAATGAGAGGCGTTGTCGGTGGATTCTTTTCGAATGCCAAGTGAAAATTCTAAAATCCGAAAATTCTTTTATGTCCGTGTTTCCTCTGCAATTATCTCTTCAAATTAAAACTTCATTAAGTGCAAACGTACAGGCACAGACACAGACATACAAACACTTATGTCGAGAATAAGAAATTTAAATTTGCTGACTTTATTTGTCATCATTTGTGGCGAACAATTCAAGCGAAAAGCTAGTGGAAGCCAAAGAAAATCTTCAACTCTGTCTTGGAATTGTAACTAACGTCCGGCCGTGGCGTGGCGAGTGGGGTCAGTGTGCGAAGATAAGATTTTAATGGCAATTTTCTCTGCATACTAACTGCTATGCTATTTATAGAAGACATTCTTTGTTCACCAATGTAACTGCTTAGAGTTTCTTCTTTTACTTAATGTCTTTCTTACAGCTACTTTAAGGTCTTAAAATTACATAATTGCTGAGGTAATTAATTTTCCCGGCTTCTTACATGATTCATTATATTGCTATACATACTATATATACCTCTTTCTATGATATATATATATATGTGTATATGTATATGTTCTCACTATGTTTGAGTTGAAAAACTTTTAATGTGGCAATCAGTTCCTAAATATTATTTAATAAGCCCGCATAATCTTTGGCAGCAACAATAAATTTAAGTACTTCAACAATGCTTTTAGGCAATAATCAAACAATAAAAAAGCCCTTAAAGCTTATCATTACAAATATAAAATATTCCATGTATTCACTTGATTATCATTTAAATTGTATGGCAGTTGTATGAAATAGTGACTCCATCTGAACGATTTCTTCGAGGATTGCACCCTTAGCTAAGACAATATGTCAAATTTCGTGAAAAATTCTCGTCAAATGACAGAATATTTTTACTTGCCCTCGTTCACTACCAGACCCATTTGCTTCGCTTCCTTAACAGCCTAGAGAGAGCAGAACCAAAGGCGCTGTACCCCTCTTATACAGATAGCTCCTTCTCGATTCAGTTCTGTAGTTCAAGTAATTTTCTTCAGCAGTGGATTGAAGAAGTCGCACGATAGAGAGTCGCCTTGTCTTAAATCTCGTTTCGTATCGAGCGACTCGGAAAGGTCTTTTCCGATCCTGTCGGAGCTTTTGGTATTGCCCAACGTCAAGCCAGCATGTTGTCAAAAGCAGCTTTGAAATCGACAAAGAGGCTTGTCGATCCCTATTTCATGGTTTTTTCCAAGATTTTGCGCTTGGTGAATCCGTTGTTCATTTTTCGGCCTAAAGTCACACTGATAAGGTCCAATCAATTTGTTGACGATGGGCTTTAAGCTTTCACACAATACGCTCGAAATACCTTATACGCGATGTTTAGGAGACTTATCCCATGGCAGTTGTGGCAGATTGTGGGGTTTCCCTTTTTGTGGATTGAGCAGAGCACACTGAAATTCTAATCGTTGGGCATGATTTCGTCTGAACATATTCTACAAAGAAGTTGATGCTCGCCTAGCAATTCATCGGTCCCGCTGCTTTGTTGTTCTTCAGAATGAAACGTCTGCTCCATCGTCATCGATTGAGGAATCGCGTTCACCATCTCCCGGTGTAATGTTTTCAGCAGGCTGGAGAAGTGTTCCCTCCATAATTTAGTAAGCACTGGGCATCAATCACTAAATTACCTCTGGGGATTTTACAAGAGTGTGCTCCGGTCTTGAAACCCTTTCTTAATCGTCACATCTTTTCGCAGAATTTTCAAGCGTTAGCCTTGTCGGGCTGCTTGTCAAGCTCTTCACACTCAGGCATTTCGCCTCTCTCTTTTTTGTCTGCAAATGCGTCTCGCTTCCCTCTTCAACTCACATCGGAAATTACGCTAAGATATTATGAAAATGCTAATGGGGTTATCTGTATCTCTTCTCCAATAGCAGACAACACCATTTAAGCTCAAACTCAAACTATTCAAATTACAATTAAGGAAATTAATGTAAAACTTAGCAACGGAAACGTGAAGTACGAGTAAATGTTTGACTGCAGTATAAGGGTCTAAGAGAAGAAATATTAATAGCAACTCACTTACAGTAATCGAAGCAGTCCACCATAAAATAGATTTTCATGCAGACCAGTCCAGAACGATTTACTCCAAAAACATTTCTTCGTTATTCACAGTTTATATCCTTTACTACATCAGAAAGCTTCAAAAAGCTCTGTTTACTCTATTTGAATAAGAGATTTATAAAAGATCAGTATCCGGGGCTGTAAGTGGCTTTAAGCTTTTAAACACTTATTTCGAAAATTTTACTTCCGAAAAAATTTTTCTTTGAAGAAATGACTCCACTTGATATTTTTATGGGAAAAATAATTTTCATCCTATTCCGATAGTTTTTCAATGTCTCACTTCCGTAATTGACAAAATACCACCAATCGACAGATATGGTTTACGCAACACACATTCGAACTTCCGTTTTAAATTTTTATAGATTTTTTGCTTTATTGATTCTTCTTTATGTTTCTTTTTTCGCAACTTTATTTTGAGAAAGGTGCTTTCGTTGAACAACCAACAAAGGAAAGTTGTCACCACTACATAGCATCACCAGCAACTGCTGAGCCTTTCCGTGGCCGTCACCTTGCCACAACAGCAGTCGACTGCATTTCATGGCCTATAGCCAATTTTATCATCCCCATAACGGTGTGAATCATTAAAGTTTTCATTCACTTTTCCAAAGCGATTTCGCATTGTTTACATTGAACGCGCCTATGAAAAATGCATGAGTCTGCTAAGTGTGTGCTACCATAAAAGGCAAATAAATAATAACTAACACTCGCTAAATGATAACCATAAAAAAATGGCAAACGAAAGACGAGCAAAAAAATATCCGGTAGAAACAATTAGAAATTAAAATTGCTTTAATGGCATCGGTGCGGCATCGCTTCGAATTCGATTGTGTGGCAACGCATGGGAATTGTTGACATTGCTATTATTGGTTGTGGCAATAAAATTGTTGATGCCACTGCTGTTGCTGTTGTTGTTGCTATTTATTATTATTTGTTGTTCTCCTTGCACTTACTTGGCGTTGGCCAACTGGTTGCCTGGCGGCTGACGGTCACAAAGTCAATTTTTATTACTTCCATAATTACTCACATACTGACACACGTTAAAGCATATAATACAAGGCAGATGTGCGTTACTGTTCAAAGAAAAATGTGGCATCACCGGATGGCTGTTTGGAAAGTGCTGCACCACTTATGCGTGCATGCGAGCATATTTGCCAGCGACAATGTTGCAACATGAGTCAATATTGTTTTTGTTGTTGGCCTAGACAAAATGTTGTCTATATGTGAGGAATCGCAACCAGCCATAAGCAAAAACAATAAATTCAACAAAATTTTTTTCATCGACTTCTATTTTGTAGTCGTGCTGAGCAGTTTTCACAAGTATTGACTACTGAAATCAGAGGCCACCTATCAGAGTGTCTAAGTGCTTCATAAACATAAGTAAAATGTCATGTACATATTTGACATTTGATCGAGGTGCGATAAAATTGTTTACTTATTCTAATTAGCGGATGCTCAAGCGAAGAAACACAAATAGTGGTATTGCTATGTATTAAGGTGGTCCTTATTTGGAAAACAAATAAAAAAATCATAAAAATTGTATAAAATCAATTAGTGTTTTTTAAATAAAGACCTTTGTAAAAAAAATATTTTTAAAAACTTTAATGAAACATGGTACAAAAAAAACTGTATATTAAACCATAACTTTTCGGTTTTCAGTAAATTTTCGTAAAAAATATTACAATAAAAGTTAAGAAACAAAAATAGTGATATTTCTATGTATTAAGGTGGTCCTTATTTCGATAAAAATTCAAGAAAATCAAAAAAAAATAGTTTCTTAAAGTAAAGTCTTTGATAAAAAAATATTCAGAAAAATTTAATGAAACGAATAAATTAAAATTAAAAAAATTATTAGGGTGGTACAAAGAAAACTATATATAAAACCAAATATTTTCAGTTTTCAGTAGATTTTCATAAAAAACATTACAATAAAAGTTAAGAAACAAAAAATTGTGTTTTTTTTATGTATTAAGGGGGTCCTTATTTAGAAAAAAAATCATAAAATATATATAAAACCAATTAGTTTTTTAAAGAGAAGTAAACAAATATTTTTAAAAATTGTAATGAAACGCATAAGCTAAAATAAACAATTTTTAGGGTGGTATTAGTGATAGAACAAATAAATAAAAAAATCTATATATAAAGACCATAATTTTTCGACTTTCAGTTGATTTTCGTAAAACATATTTTTAAAAATTTAATAAAATGTTTAGTAAAATTATTAAGGTAGTACTTATTCATAGAATAAGAAAATAAAAAACGCATATAAAACCAAAACTGTAGAGAAGATTTTTGTTAAAACTATTTTTAAAAATTTAAAAAAAATTTATTAAAATATGTATATTTAAAAATTTAAATACAATTTTATTAAAATATATTTAAAAATTAATTTTTTTTTCAATGACTAATTAAAAAAAATTAAGAAAAAACAATTTATTAAATAAACTTTTATAACGTTTAATTTAAAAAAATTATTAGTATTTAAACATATTCTAGAAACTATACTTTCAATATTAAGAAAGATTCCAATCCAGTAAAAATACCGCTTTTACTGTGCTTCAATTATTTGACAACTGTCATCGTAATTATGGCATATTATTTGTACCTCTTCAGTTAGTTAATATAAAAAGACTTACAAAACAGCATTTATAAAATAATGCCCCACCCTAATGTCAACCCTAATCAATCCCTAAGCTGACATCATAATTATCCTCATAGGCACATTATTTTTACCTCTTCAGTTAATTAATATAAACATACTTATAGAACAATATTTAAAAAATAATGCCCCACCCTAGTTTTAACCTACGTCCCTCAACTGACATCATAATTATCATCCCGGCACATTATTTTTACCTCTTCAGTTAATTAATAAAAAAAGAATTATAAAATATAATTTATAAAATAATGCCCAACCCTAATATTAACATACGCCACTCTTGCTTGTGTCTTCTAAAAATTTACTGGTGGTCTTTGTTTGATTTACTAAGTGTTTCTTGTTTGTTCTAATCAATGACAACGTGACTACTTGTTCTCGCACGAACCTAACCAAACAGTTATCAAGTATGTATACAACACGATCTTACTGTAAATTAAAACCGTTTGCTTTCGATCATAGAAAACACAAAATATATGTAATTTTTATATAACGTAGAAATTGTTTACATTAGAATCTAATGAAGCTGATGATTTTGATTTAATTTTTTGTTTTCGGAGCCAGTCTTAACTACTTTGCACATACTTCTGTGAGTAGAAAAGCATGCTTCTTTCAATAAAATGGTCAGAGTATTGTTCTATATTTATAAGACAACAGAAAACATTTCACGTTTTTGACCTAGACTGGACTGGAAATCGAAGCTAGCCCAGTGCCCACGAATTTTTTACTCGAAAAACTTTTGACAAAAGCTCTTAAGCCAGTTATATACAGTTTATACTATATATTAGGTCGCATAATTCTTGTACACCTAGACACCTTTGCTACATAAATAACGGTATCAAATACCGTGAAGTTTTTTATACACAGGCATAATTATACAGAGACGGTAGCAGAGGCACTCGCACAGAGGCAAAAATGTTTAAATCTTTATCACCTCTAACTCTAATCACGGTTTAACTTTAATGTTATCACACCATTATTCATCCTTCTTTTTACCTGTATTTGTCAACTTCCTTACAATTTAGAACACATGCTATATATGATAAGCTTAAAGAGATCTAATCAAGTTTCCGACATCTCTCAACCCTGCCATATTGATTTTGATGCAAAAGCAATCTCGAGTTTCCCATAGAATTTTTAACAAACTGTGATTTTACTTTAAACCTTCATCTAATTACTTTGGTCACTATACCAATTTGAGTTGAAGGATCTGTTATATTTTCATAAGCACTCAAAAATATTTAGTTTCTACTGTATACTCTGTATTTATTGTTAGTTTTAAGCACTTAACATCAATATAGTGGGAACCCAGAGTTTGGGACGCAACATGAACTTAAAAACCTCCTGAAACGAAACTACAATTCTCCATCTACAAAACAATTACAATAAGCAATCTATAGTAAATGCAAACTTGATCCAAATCTCTCAGAGTTGTCTTATGGTTTCATTCTTAAATATTAAAATTTTGAATACAAATCCGAACAGCAGGAAATACAGTTTATTTTTTTGTGTTAAATTAAAAATGGGTTTTAAATCAAAGGTAACCCCCAAAACTATTAAAGAGGCTCTAAAATTAAATATGTTATTAAGTCCGAAAATCATTTAGTGGAATATCGTACATAATATTTGTATGTATATGAGTATATGTATATGTATGTATATATAATAAAAAAAATATACTATCCATACAAGCGTAGAGAAGATATACCAATAATCGACACACGTGTGGGCAATTTACACTGAAGATTTTCGAGTTAGCTTGATGTTTATTGCTAGCCACCAAAATAAGAAAATAGTAACATCTCTTAACGGAAGATGAAATACATACATACATGTATATAGATATACACAACTACATATATAAGAATACAAGAGTAAGTGCTGGAGAAAAGCTGAAGCTCCAAATAATCAAGCTGTGCCGTCACAGTGAAGAGATTAATAGCTGACCAAAATCACTTTCCAGCAGAGTTAGAAGAAATTAATGATCTCTTAGATAAATGTGTGAGTCTGTTAGGTGTTTATTGTATGTAAGAATTCAGCATTACTTAAAAGCTTTAATTTTCCAGCAAATAAAAAGTTGAAATATATATATATTTGTTGATAGTACTTGTTAGATTTTGGGTTTAATAGAAAGCAAAATTTTTTTTATGAAATTTATTTCATAATCGTATTGAAGTAATGCAGAATTTTCTATAGCATTTTCTGTGCTAGTGGAAAATTACTTTTATTCCAGGTGAGGTCAGGTTAGTTCAGAAAGTTTTGTTATGAATCCGCCTTCTCGGTTTAGTTTTACACCACTGTGGCTTAGCCGTTTTTATTTGGTGAAGATCTCTGCAAAAGTTAGGTTTCAAATGTTCAGATGTAGTAGGTTTATTACTAAAGACCTTTGGCTTGACTTTTCAAAACAAATAGTATTCTAACAAAGATATATTTGATAACAACAGTAGCTAATTGACAGGTCCATTTCTTGATATGGTATCTAAAGCAAGCTTCCAAAGATGGCATTATCAAAAAATTTCCCCAGTAAACTCTTATTATAAGTCCACAACGAAAACTGCATCAACAAAGGGTTCTGGATTTTATGAATTGCTTTCGGCCAAACGGTTCTTGATTTTAGGTCGAACTCGGCGTGTATATTACAGGGTTTGTCCGGAAAGTAATATGACTGATTTTCTTCGGTCGCGACTGTACTTCGGAACGCCAGGTTTTACGTGGAAGTCCTCAAGAGACTCAAGCGAAGGTTCAATCGGGTCCGACAAGACATTGCAGCCGATTGGAAGTTGCACCAGGACAACGCACTGGCTCACACCGCCTTTCTTGTGAACAGCTACCTAACCAAGGCTGGCATTCCAACGCTTCCGCAGCCGCCCTACAGCCCAGATGTATACCCACCCGCACTTTTTTTGTTTCATTGCCTGAAAAGGCCGATGAAAGGCAAGCATGGTAGCGCTGCATCGACGCAGAAGAAGCCTATTTTGAAAGAATTATAACGATTGGTTCAATAAATTTTTTAAATGGACTCAGTCCTATTACTTTCCGAAAAAACCCTGTATTATATGCAACCTTGATAATTATCTCAATTCAGCCTTTCAGGCCAAAATTTTTTGCATAATATAAGGAAGGTTTCTTTTTACCACAGTAACTCCATAAACCTTCTAGTAGACAACTCAGGTCTTAACACTTAGCTCTTAAATTATCACTTTACTTTGGGTTATATTGATGGTGGACAGACCAAAGGCCTTCTACTTCTATGGAAAGGGAACTTAGTAATATTGTACTTGTGTATTATCGCGAGGATTCCCACCTTCAGAGAAATGGAAAAGTGGATTCGGCGGAATGCTTAACGCATAAGATGATTAGACGCTGGAACTCTATCTTTGCGAATGTCTTACCTTCAGTCGACTAAGACGAGATATGTTCCACGTCTTTCAATGATCCAACTTAAGAGGCAAGTTTTTACCATATCCACTGAGTTATTGATAAGGCTTAAGTTGTGGTTTCCACCCTGGAGCATAATGGGCCTAATGATGATTTGATGATGTAAGGGCGGCCGCGGTCTGACGCTCCTGCCAGCCACTTTTTAACCGACCAACCAAACATTCGTAATGAGCTTAAGCTAACTTGTATGATGCCAGCAGCACTCGTCGGCGTTCAGAGTAACTAAGTTTTCAGACTGTTAGCCCTATGGCGTAATACGGCATAGTTTAATTTTCCAACCGTTTCACTCACCACGTGTAGTGAAAGCAAACAGAGCTTGACGCAGCACCAAATAATGCAACAAAGTGAGGTGCAACAATACAAAAAATCATTAGAAGCGTAACAGATAAAAGGTCACTTGACCGCAAAAGTGCCAAAATGCACAGAAAACATTTAAAATTGAGTGGTCGTCGACTGAAATTGTATGTAACTTTGTGCAGCTTGAAGAAATCTGAGCCTCGTAATTACGCATTATGCAACAAGCAACTGACACCTTATGTGTTAACGCTTTTGAGCCACAACAATTATAATTATGCAGAAGAGGCGGCTAAACAAGCCAACTCACTGGGATCTATATCCAGCAGGGCGATCAGTGAAGCCGCTAGACAAAACGGTAACAAAATCACGCAGCTGCACTCGAGCCGAACTTCAAATGCACTTTCGATTTTCACCCAAAATCAACAAGCAACAACAACAAATGCCACCATAATGATTGTGCAGCATTTTTCTAGCGCACACACACTTGCAACATAGCTGTAACTGTAATTTTAGGTTTACGCACATATCAAAAGCGCAGTCCAAAAATAATGTTATAGATCAGCACGTTGTCGCTGCTTTATTGCGCTGGTTGTTGTTATTGCTGACTCTTAAATGCCAACATGCAATCATAATCTGTTGCATGTTGCCATACAAAGCTAACAACAGCAGCAACAAATGCTCACGGCATCAACAACTGTACTCATAATACGAGTATGGATTTTGCTTTGGCAGCGGGCGATTATAACTCGATCACAGCTGTCCGTCCGTCGGTCCACTTAAGTGAGAAATGATTGTGCGAGTTTTAATTTTTGTAATTTGATTTACTTGTTGCTTACAAGCGTAGCATGTGGCAGACTTTTTGTGCCGAAGCGCAACCAATTTGATCCATAGGGTATGTTAGCTCTGTAATCGAGCTGTTGTTGGGAATAAAATAATCTAATCGAAATAGATATAAAGTTAGGAGTATTAAAATGTTCAGTCGCAGAAAGAATATGTTTTCGTTCTTAGGGGAACTGAGATATTTCCAGTAACCGAGCAGGATATGTATGAAAAACTCGAAAATGTAATCGGATGTGTGGACGGTGTCAGCCAACTCTTAGTAGATGATTCCCAATCAATCCAACCAAACACATAGAAAACCCTTCTCCACCGTCTACCAGCATTTACGCCAACTCACCGTGATTCGTATGCACGGAGTGATGCAACTCTTAGTTGATGATTCCTTGCCAAATCCAACCAAACACATAGCAAAATCTTTTCGACAATCAATTCTTTCTTGAGCAGCGTTTGTGCCAACTCACCGTGTTTGACTCTAGCCGTTTTATTTTGACCTTGTCGAAGATGTCCAATTTTTCATTATGACTATCCATCCACTTCAGACAGACATCGGCCCATGAGATTGGTTTGAAGTTTCATCAAGACATCTCAATTTTACTCTGTTGCACGGACAGATGGACGTCAGACAGTAACTCGGAATTAAGTTTGTCTTCTCAACCGGATCATTCATATATAAGTACATAACCCCATGGCTAACTATATTAGTTTTAGGTGATACATACGACCATTAGCTCAACAAAACTAGTATTCTCTGTAGCAGCGATCCGCAAAAGTATATTCCCCAAAGCTTGAAAAGTTTTTCCGAAAGTTCGAACCATTTCAACAACATTTTTTCTTTAACTGACTTTTTGACTTCAGCTTTCTAGCTGCCGTGTAGCGGTGTTTGAGTGGGGCGCGAGTCGAGGATAGGGTTCATGTTATTACAGAATCCCCGATGTAATCGGACATTAGGGATCTAGGTGGTATGGGGATTAGGTGGACTGATGGACGTGTAGATGTTAGCATTGTGATCTCCACTAGTCGGAATGGCGAACAGTTAGGGTCTTTTGCGCGTTAATTGTTTATGGCGCGAAGGCGTTTAACTGGGTGTTAGGGTTAGCTTCTTGTGTGAATGCTGTGTAATGTGCATGTGCGGTCCAACCTCTGACCACCAGTCCAAGGCAGTATGGAAGCTCAACTGGTAATTGTTTCGACTAAAAAGTCTGACCGGAGACTTAATTCTGATACCACGAGGAGTAGGAGCTCTTGGACTTCGCCCCAATCTGTTCATGGGAACTGGCCCCTCGGGGAGTATCGTAGATTTGTGGTTAAAACCCAAATGCGGAAAAAACTGACACTTTGTCAGTTGAATGTGGAGTCGCATTGCAACCGACTAACGAACCCAAAGTCTAACAGAGGTTTTAGATGGACCTCGAATCAACCAAGGTGATTCGTGTGTCCACTTCAAACTGCCAATTGGTACGGAAAGGACCTGGCATTTTCAGTGCGCTTATCAACCCATTGTTTTGTTCAGCTGTGTTCTTTTGTGCCGTGCGGTTAAGCTGTCGTCAGCAAGTACCCACGTTAAACACTATGGAGGTTCTAGCTTGTTGTCATGTATTTCCTAGTGTTGGTATTAACCTCTGTGAAATTCAGCAAATGTATAATTTTGTTTCGGTTTCGGCCACATTTGAGCTTCTCTTACTCGCTAAGATCACTTTTAATTTTACACTCCTTTATTTTTGTTGTAATTATATATGTACATATATAATATTTATTCAATCTCAGCCGTCATTACCTTTACGTTAAACACAGTCCGGTGGTATTTAAGTCGCAATGAACTGTCGTCGAATTGGACTACATGCCATTATAAGTATAAGTGTACATACATACATATGTGATATTTACCTGCACAGCATAATTTTCGATTTATTGCAAGCTATTTGCAGCCAACTTGTGTTAATATTTCGGCTCATTTAAGTGAATTTTCAATTGCATATGTACCGTATTGAATTTATCGGCCCACAACGGTTGTCTGACATTTATTGCGTTTGTGGCTCGTTGCAGAAATGAGCCAATAATTCTCCTCGCGATTTTGTTTGCGAAGCTTTCAACTTGCCGCCTGGGCACAAGTGGCGTTATAGCTAAGTATTTGCATGCAGCAGTTACATTGAGGTGAGTTTCAGTTAACATTACTGTTACTCAATACCGCCAAAAATAAAAAAGTATGCTGCAAATATAACTGTACAATCTTTCATAGATATATTTATCGGAAATGCCGCATGAAAGTTAAGGTCGTTCCACGCACTTACGACGCCGCTTGAAGCCCGCCACTTTTTGCAACACAAATTTTAATAGCAATTTTCTTTGGTTGTTGTTTTTTTTTTGCTTTGAAATCCACGCGACAGTATTACGTTGTTACGACACAATACAATTTTATTTCGCATGTTTACATTTTCGTTTTTATTAAATCGCTTTGCATTTGTCTTATTTAGTGACTTTTTTGTTGTTGTGCGCGGCGCAACGCAATTTCCAGCAATCAATCGAACTTTTGTGCGCCGGACGTAAATTTCTTGTAAATTTTGCAAATAAAAGCTAAATGTGTGTATGTTTATATGTAATGGTGCTTGTCTTTGTTTGTTGTCTGCATAAATTTAATGGCATTTTAATGATATTTTTCGCAATGATTTAGTAGTTTATTTGTGGGTGGCGGAAATAGACACCGGTATTTACATATTTATATACATAGGTATGTATGTGTATGCTTTTATAGTTTTTTAAACTGTTATTCCGCATGATTTCAGTGCGCTTTTACTGTATCCAATGGTGAGATCGAGACAACCTTCAGTTTTAGTTACTACATTTTCTAAAGATTTTGTATTAATGAAGTGATTTGATTTGAAAAAATATTATTATTACATAAGTTGACGCATACAGGATGCAATATGTTTTAAGTCGTTATGCAAAAATTTAGTTACTTTGAATTTGCTGACTGATGTGAACTGCTTGAATTTGCTCACTGAAGTGAACTGCTTGAGGCTAACAAAGAAAGGGTTGACCGGAATGCAAAGCCTCGCCTCATATCGCCGCTGATCCCAGCATTTTTACTTCTTTTCTCCCTTTCCACATTTAGAAGACTGATTTGAATTTATTTTTGCACAAAATATAATCAACAGAGAGAGTATGGCCGAACGATTGTCGATATATGCAGCTAGAAAATGACATCAAATATTTGCTCAACTTTTGATGATAAGGGCAGAATTTGTGTAAAATTGAAAAAAAAAATTTTTTGTTCTATATATATTCTGTAAGGTTATGCTTTTAAAATAAATATATGAAAATTTTATAAAGTTGTCTCAAATAGTTTTGTGTTACAGCCCTTTATAGTTTAGTCGCTCAGTTCAATTAGCTTCCTCAGCTGAACTTTAATGTTTAAATGCTTTTTCTATAAACTAGATACATTTTTCCAATTTTTTCAAATAATCCGATTGCTGTGAAATTTTTGAACATCGTTTGCATATGACCATTTTGTCAAGATTCACCTTATTTTCGACATTACTTCTTAACACCTTCTAGAAAGAATGTTTGTCTATTGGCTTTTATCCGCGGAAATGAAGCGAGTCACCAGTCCAAGACCATTGATTTTAGCGCCGTCGAATCTTACGTGGAACTGAAAAAATATTGAATGTTTTACCATAAAAGAAAACAGGTCAATTGAAAAGTTCCCTGGCGCATAGATGGCGCTACTAGTCGAAGCAAAAACTTAGCTTCATAATGAGTTTCCGGACACTGCCCTAGAAAAAGCAACCAATAAGGATTGCGTGCTAAGTTTAGAGGTGGTGAAATGAGCACTGAAGACAGACGGTGAACACTGTGGACACCCAAAAGAGGTTGTTACCGCAAAAAACATCCAAAAAACCCACAAAATAACCTTGAGTGACCGTAAAGTGAAGTTGTTCGAGATGACAGGTACTCTAAAGATATCAACTGAACGTGTACATCATGTCATTCACGAATACCTGGGTATGAAAAAGCTTTATACAAAGTGGTTGCCGCCTGAGCTCACTTTTGGCCAAAAACAACGACGGGATGATGATTCGGAGCAGGGCTTGGAGATGCTCAAGCGTAAATAAACCAGAGCTTTTGCGTCGACATGTGACAATGAACGAAATGTGGCTCTTTCACTTCTCTCCGAAGTCCAATCGGCAGTCATCAGAGTGAACTGAAAACGATGCAGCCGATCCAAGGCGTGGAAACCCGCAAATGTCGGCTGGCAAAGTTATGGCGTTTGTATTTTGGGATGCGTGTGGAATCATTTTTATTGACTACTTTGAAACAGGAAGAACCATCAACTACGATTATTACATAGCATTATTAGACTGGACGAGTTCACTGAAACACGGCCGCATTTGAAGAAAAAGCAAATGCGGTTTCACCAAAACAATGCACCGTGTCACAAGTCAGTGGAAACGATGGCAAAAACGCATGAATTGGAATTCGAATTGCTTCCACATCCACCATATTGTCCATATATGGTACCCACTGACTATTTTCAGTTCTGAGAACTTAAAAGAATGCTCGCTGGAAAGAAGAGTTGAAGGTTCATTATAATCAGTGTATCACCCTTGAAGGGACCTATGGTGAACAAAGAAAAATTGCTAAAAACGTGTTTTTCTATGGTAGACCGTGAACTTTTTAATTGGCCTGTTAGTTGTAATATTAAATATTCCTAAATAAGCAGTAATAACATCTTGAAAAAATTGCAGAAAAGGTCGGAATACCTTATAGAGCCTCTACTGTTAGAACGACGACAGAATGTCTAAGTGGATAAGGTTAAAAAAAAACATCTATTAAATATGGTAAAATACTTTTTTGATCTACAATTTTTCATATCAAATATTGTAGGACCGAATCCACGTAACTAATTTGTATTAATTATTGGATCTTCTAAGCTTGATCTTCATCAATTATTCTAAGAATATATTGCATATTTTCGATTTTCCAAGAGTTATATATAACAGATAGATATACCTGTGTAATATGGTTCTTAAATGCAGACACATGGTTGTACCAGGTCATATATAGCTCCATTTGAACATAGCTTCCTAGCCTAGCATCCATCTAATCGCTTTATAAGATCGTAAAAAATATATAGATTTTGTTGAAAAAAATTTTAACTTTCCGTATTCCCATTTTTTCAAGCTTCAAAAATGAAATTGAAAAGGTTTCAGTTGCCTCGACACATCGCTTTAAATTTCTTTTCACATATTCGACCCCATAACCGTCTACCTCCAACCTTCACCCCTATTAACTGCTGCCACAGCTGCTGCAGTCTCGACACTCCGCTCTGCAACGCCAATAAAAGTGTTTATGCACAAAAGAATAACAATTTTATTGCACCATATTAAGTTTGAGTGCGGAATAATGGACCGAAGCAAGGCAACAAGTGGCGAATGGAATAAGTGGACCCACTGAAACTGGCAGAAACTGACGAAACGGTTATAAAATTCGCGCCACAAGCGAGTGCCTGCAGCATAAAAAGTGAAATATTCCCGTACTTATATATAGATGCATATATGTATTGGTAAATACATATACTACATCAGTATATGTCTGCATATACTTTGCGCTTATCAACGCATATCTCTCTCTCTACAGCAGCAGCGGCAGCAAACACCTGTCCACCTGTCGCCGCCGTGCAACACATGGCGTATGTGGAATGTATTTCCCGCTCTCCGCCCAATTCGCGGGAAAAGCGAATGCCAAAGAGTTTATGTGCGTGTTGCCGATCTTATCGCCAGCGACCACTTGTTGCTTGCGACATGCATGGGCCACATGCAACATACGAATTTCTAAGTACTTGCAATGCTGAAAGTTGCTTTTCTTGTTGTTGCGTTAAGGCTTTTCTCTTGTGTGTGTTTTATTACCTTGCTCGTCAGTTTTTTTTTGTTTTTTTTAGGCCGCTGGCTGCCCCTTTGTGTGCGTATAATAGTTATTGATTTTTATAGCAATATGATTATTCCTTGATTAGCGACGATTAAGCAGCAACTTTCTGCTTAGACATCGATACTGCTGTTACGTGCTATCGCCGCCGCTCTGAATACCATTCACAATAGTTGGTAGATAATTTATAACTAAATTTTGGTAAAGTAAAAATTTTCTCTTTATAAATATTTTAATATAGTGAGTTAGAATAAATTAGTCTATGAGGAGGTTATAATCGCTCGCTGTGAAAAGTTTTCGTCGAATGAAGAAATGATCGTCGAAGCTGAAGCCTGTTTTGAAGCAAGGGACAAATCGTACTAAAAAATTGTATCGAAAAGTTTGAGGGTCGCTATATTCAGTGTATCAACGTTGAAGGCATCTATGTTGAATAAAGACATATAAATGTTGCCAAGCCAATGTGGTTTACTATGGTAGGCCGGGGACTTTTCAATCAAATAACAAAAAACTTTTAATTCCCAAAATCGTTTTCTTTAGGCTTTCCCAGTTGGTGTGGCTTTCCACACTAATTATATGATTTGCAACCCAATCGAAACTCCTAACAACCTTAACCTTCACTTTTATTTTCACCATATGATTTTTGACCTTATGATTACGTTAATTTTGAAGTTCGTATTTCTGCTAAATGCCAGGTCAAATTTCGATATGTAAAACTAACTCTAAAAATTCCCATTTTGGTGGTCAGTTAGCCAGTACATTCTTGGTATTTTTCGTTTCGTTAAAAGCCAATTAGGTTGACGGCTAGCAATCTAAGAAACGACCTATCAACAATAAGCCTGTCTGAATAAGATTGTGTTCCATTAGGGAAACGCCAAGCCCCATACATTGAAAGAGACTTGCCAGAAGCTTCGGTAGCTTGGATGGAAAGTTCTTATGCAGCCATTGTATAGTGCAGAACTGACAACAACTACTATTATACTACCTTTATTTTCTACGGCAAATGATATTGCAGGTGAAAAAATCGCCTCAAGAGAAGCTATTAAAAATCGATTGCCACAGTTTTTGCCAATAGGTTACATCTCTACTTTCTTAAAAGTTATACAATTCTAATGTTTATATGTGTCTTTCTTACTTTTTTTCTTACCATACTGTCCACTTTTTATATTCAAGTATTTTTCTTCATCGAATGCATTTAACAACTAACTAATTATTTTTATTTTTTGCTTGAATAATCTAACAAGCATCCCAACAAGCAGATTCGCATATCAAAAACACCATCAATCACATAATAACAACAACAAGGCAGGCATTTGTACGTACTGCCACTAACATAGGCGAAATGTAATTAGTAACCCCGTGGAAGAATACGAGTATCTTAAAAACAACGCAAAAGACTAGTCAAGGAGTAGTTTTCTAAAGCAACACTCAAACAATATTCCTATTCGTTTTTGACAAACAGTTATGTTTTTTGACTCTTTATCCAATAACAAAAATATTTGTATGCAATATTAATGAACAATTTGATTGTAATGGATATAATTCATATTCCAAAAATCGTAATGCAATCCAAACAGAAATCTGGTTTGATATTTCTGTCAGTTGCCTATGCAGTTACCATGCAACATACCAGACAGTCGCCATCTTCAATAGGTGTGTAAGACTATTCAATATACAATAATTAATATTTTAATTTTTATTTCAATTTCAATATAATTAATAGAGAGTAAGCTGAACCGCATATCAATCCCAAAATGACCAGTCTTCACTTCAAACCACTAGGTTGTATAAACAACTCGCACCGCCACTAAATTAGCCACATAAACTTTAAGATATCAGATAACCGGCAGCAGCTTCAAACAAGCTAATCATCTGAGCACTCAATAAAACAAAAAGCAATGAAAGTTGGACAATAAATTGCAATAAAATGC
>NC_052503.1:19273140-19315640 GCF_016617805.1 Bactrocera tryoni | reverse complement strand
TGAATCTTCTGGCAAAACTATTTTGAATATAGGTCGAAGAAGAGATGTTCGACAACGTAGCTGAGGACTTTACATTTATCAAACGCATCATTAGTGGTGACGAGACATAGTTACATACGTTTATGAATATGACGTGGAAACTCTCAAAAATCTAATCAATGGCACTCCAAAATGTTGAAAATTGGCTCAGGAATTGCATGTATTGAAGATGTTAATAAAGAAAGTAGATTTTTTTTGTCGGTCTGAATCATATTTGATGAGACTGTATTAGAGCTACTAGAATACAGGGTGGTTCAAAAGTCATTTTGGAGTAAAGGAAACGACATATCAATGGAATTTCGTCCATAATTTCGAATTAAATTATGCCAAGCTTATGGTATTCATATAATTTCATTAGGATTGAAATCTAAAATATATCTCAAATTAGTTATATTAAAAGAAACCAGCTTTTTATAATAACTCCCGAAATTTCCTTGCTAAAGTTAGTCCTGACGACCTCTCGTTAATTATCCTTACCATAACCGAAACAGGCTTCGAAGTAAGTACATACCCACATAAGTATGTGTATACCCGGTTGTCCAGAATCTTGGAAATCGGATCCGCGAAAAATTGACTGCCACCCTTTGTAGCAATACTATTCTAGTTTTCAAAACGATGGCGTTTCATAAATGTTACGATTTTACAAAAAAAAGATAAAATTTATGATTCGCAGTCTTCTTTTTTATTCGTAAATAACTAATAACAGTCTATAACGCTACTTCTATATATGTATATTTGCTTGAATTTCGTTCGAAACACTTAAAACAAAAATCTCATTCACTTTTTATCCTTCTCCTCAGCACTCTTATTCTCCACTGGTGGATTCTCCTTTACATTCAAATGTGCTGGACCGGTCTGTTGAATAGGAATCACACGTTCTGCCGCGTTATCTTCCAAACCAGCAGGTTTTGGTACATTAACCGTCAGTATGCCATCCGATGAAAGTGTTGAAACGGCCTGATCGGCTTTGAAACCGCGGGGCAGACTGAAACTGCGCACGAAATGTTTCGAAATGAAACCGTGTTCGTCCTCACGCCCCTCATATTTTCCCTCTACGACCACATTGTTGTCTACCACTTTAACGGTTAATTCGTTCGGTTTGAATTGTGCGACATCCAACGACACTTGATAGCCTTCTTTGCCCAACTTTGGTTCAACCTGGTTTTGTAAGTCCTGTTGTAGACGACTTAAACGACTCCATGGTGAATAGGTGAACGGTGCGTTGAAGAAGTCATCGTAAAATGCCGAAAATGGTGATCGGCGTGGAAAAGCCAAACGCTGCATTTCCTCAGCCATACGCCATAATTGTGGAAGTGGACGCATTTTCACTACAAATTTTAGATTTTCACTTCGACTGTTAAATTACAGAAAAATATTTTATTTGCTTTTTCGAAATCACTTTTGACTTCAAATTTGATTTTTCAACTTTTCACTGGAGTTGCACTAAAGAACCGTTGGCTTTTATACTTTTCTGACAGTGTGCCGCTGTTATCAGTTCTCGTACATTACTCTCGCGATTGCGCACTACCTGGCGCTCTTTGGAATACTATCTCATGTTCATTCTCGGTTTTACTAGAATTTGTGTAAACAATAATACACACAAATAAAGTGTGCGCCCAATGCAAAAGAAAATTCGCGAAAAGTCGGGAAGTAGTGGCAAAAATAATTGTTTTTAAGAGTAAGAGAGAGTATAAAACATTCTGGGTGTTGCTAGGAGAGCAACATCTCTGTTAGCGAGTAGTATGATGCTAGAGAATGAATTGTTGTGAAAATATTGTTATTTCGTTTACATATATTTTATTATGTGTACTATGGAAAGCACATTTGTGATGAAATTTAATGCACACTTGTTATACATATGTATGTATGTAATTAATTTTATCAAAAATAAAAGAACTTGATTTTGATTATGATCGGTTAGTTTGCATGGCAGCCATGGATAAGCTACAGCTATGTACATATGTACATATGTATATCATACATAAGTATATGTACATACTTATGTACAAATGTAGCAGTATACATACATATATCTACATACACACATATGTATGAACATAAGTATAGTGCCTTGATCTAAAAAAAATGTTGAGAAATGTATGGTTATTGATTCGTTAAGACATCTTACAAAATAACAAAAAGCTTTCCATACAAGGAAAACAACAATATGTTATAGTAGATAGTTCGATATCAGCGACTCCCACAAATGGCTAGGTTCTTGGGAAGAATAGGCTGTGTGAAAAACTTCAGATCGATATCTTAAAAACTGAGGAATTATTTCGCGAGGATATAACTAAATATACATATATAATATAAACATAAGCATGTATCCGACTTTTCCGACACAATCTTCATGGTAAACCAGGTCAATTAAAAAGTATAGCAACTTAGGAAATAATTGGGGCAATAGAATAGGATTCAGCACTCAAATTTTAGAACAAAATTTAGACCCAAGTTAAATCTATCACGAAACTGCTGCACAAGTGGCTTGACATCTTAACAATATTCTACATCAATTACTATATTTTCAAAACAATAAGGTAATTTAATAGTCTTCAGCATAAGACATTTCATAACATTCCTTTTTCAAATACAAAACTCGAAAGTTAGTAATGTAATGAAAAAAACAGCTGATAAATTTGAAATTCAGTTTCAACGAGGAAATTTTGAAAACCAGGGAATTTCTCGCTGCTTTCTGTACTCTCTTTTTATGAGTTTTTTCTTCTTTTTTTCATACCAAATCATTTTTATCTTATTTGTTGAATATGTATGTATGTCTTATAGCTTGCTTGATAAGGACCATAACCACAAACAATTCTTGGGGACTAGAAGAAAATATATACTAAATTTGGTTAAAATTTTCATTTGTAGATACATATAAGTACATAAAAGGAAAATATATAATGCAACGAAATGCTAAAAAAATCCTTAAAAATTTTGCATACCCTTTATCATAATTTTCTAAATATTTCATTCTTACGAACACTCGCCACACATATGTACATAAATATGTTAAAATAATAAGAGCCACCTCTCCAGCTAAAATATCAATTTTTACTCCCAATAACTGACTCAATAAATATTTGTTTGTATTCTCTGTAATTTACGCTATTCTCAACTCTCTTCTGATGCTTTCTCCCACTGTCGCTAGTACTTGCGGTAATCTTCTCATGGTTCAATCAAAGAACATGAATGTTCTCTGGTTCAATATGTATGTATTTTTTTAATAAGAATTTCTGTTAACAAGTTATTCAACTAAATTAACAAAATGTTACCCATTTTTTGCATCTTAAATTATTTCACCTGCCTATTTACTCAAGCAGCGTTAAAAAATTATATCGGCATACAATGAGCATACTCAGGATAGAAATTGTCCAAAGGCTTGTAGAAAATTCCAAATAAGAGAGAGAACTCTGACGCGCTACACCACATGTTCTCTTTATTTAGCGCAATCTGTGAGTGATCACTCTTGCTTTTCTAGAATCTATTGGGCTGCGCAGAATTTACCGGAACTTTCTATACTGCTTCCACGGTCGATGGCCCCCATTTACGCTACTTATCAACCATGACCACAGCCAACATAGCTGAATTTTCGATGGCGCCGCAAAAAGTATAAATACCGGCAAATTGCCAGTGTACGAACAACAGTTGTATACAAACATTCAACAGAAGCGTAACAAACAGTATTTGCTATAAACAAAACTTGCCTGTTTCGGTGAAAAGTTTTAGAATCGAATTAATTTTTGGAAAATTTTCAAAACTAGAGACAAGAAAATGGCTACAATTCCAGCAATATTGGGTTTAATTAACGACATGGACCGTCTCACCACGGCCATTTCTCCATACTATCATCAAACCTACCATTGGCCCATGAGCCGGCAATTAGCCTTGGGTAAACCAGAAAGGGCAATTTCGCCTCTGGTGGGCAAAGATGGTTTCCAGGTGTCGATGGATGTCGCCCATTTCAAACCCAGTGAATTGAATGTACGTGTTGTAGACAATAGCATCGTTGTGGAGGGCAAACATGAAGAACGTGAGGATGACCATGGTTACATATCTCGTCATTTTCTTCGTCGCTACTCGCTGCCCAAAGGATATGATCCCAATAAAGTGATGTCATCACTTTCATCAGATGGTGTACTGACTGTTATGGCGCCAAAGCCGCAATTGGAAGACAAGTCCAATGAACGTCATGTACAAATACAACAAACTGGTCCTGCACACTTGAACGTTAAGGAGAATGGCAAGGAAGAGAAGAAGAATTGAACATTTGCCACTTCAATTAAATCTTCAACAACGCATTCCTTAAAACATACACGCATACACCTTTCCTCGAGCGGGTCTAGAGTTTAGTTGCTACATTCGGAGTATTACTTAATTAGTTTTTTCTATTCTTAATATAGTTTGTACTGAAGGAAATAAATAAATAAATACCACTCTTTTGTTACAAAAAAGAAACATTTCGTGTTTTCCTTAACTTTCACGGTCAGATATTTGCACCGGGTCTTGAGGATCGTAAGTACTTATGTATATCTGATATTCTTGAATCTTGTATGAAGATTCCTCAGATAAAGTATATTTCGAATCCAGCTTTGTGCTAAATATTTTTTTAAGAAAAAGAGTTTAAAAAGCATGCCATAAATAAAAAAATCGGAATGATTTGGTGGATTATCCGCAATGTTTTTTGAATATATTCATGTGACCATCGAAACATGCGATTAATGCTGTAACCAAAATAAGGTTGGAGTAATTTTACAAGAATACCAATAACGCCAAGTGAAAGACTTATAGTAACTATAAAGTGAGAAATATAAATTTTATTAAAATTATTACTTTACTTCACATTGTACAGGCACTTGCACTCAAACACAAATGATTTACTGGTAATTAAAAGTTGTTGAAGTAGACAAAAGTATAATACGTTTACACATATTCAATTTAAGTAATAGAGTTTGGCTGAAACTGTTGAGTCCACGTCAAATCCAAAGTAAACACATTTGGGCCTGAAGAGTTCTGATGGGTGAAGTTACAACTGCTTATTGTAAATTATCGTTTGAAATTGGTGTTTGGGTGTATGTGCCAACTATTGGATGTTTTTTATATTTTTGGTATACGTGATTATATACAGTATTCTGAATATCCATTCGACATAACAATTTAGATTCGGGTTCCAGTTTACGAACATGCGGCAGAAGAGACTCGAAAAAGGCCTGATCTTCATCTCGTTCTTTTTTTTCTGAGTGTTTCTTTTCAATTAAGCGTAATTTACGTTTTTCAATTTCCAATTGGTGCGAAGTATTCTTTGTGTGGCTTAAAAATTTCTTTTTCGTTGGAGGCGGAATATTAAGTTCAAATTTATCGCAGGTATCGTCCGTGTCTTCGACTGGAGATATATTCCAGCTACTTATATCATCATTTACTTCTAGTGGATCTTCGTTACCACTTTCATCCGGAATAGTACTTATTTTCTTTAAGTTTCCGCTTAGCTCCCGGTGCTTCATTTGGTCTTTCAAAAATAATAGTTGTTTAAAGTAAGGCCACTTCGAATTAAAATCTGATTCCATATTAGCACTATCTGCAGATATCGGAACAGATATTTTACGTAATTCAGCTCGAAATTGATCGCGAATATACTTCCATTTTTTCTTTACCTCTTCCTCTGAAAAATAAGAATAAAGAAAAAAAAAAAATATTGAATGTCATACAGTGAATGTAGATAAAATGCCTAGAATAAATTTAATTAATACTTACTCTTTAAATTCATTTCTCTTGCAACTGATTTCCATAGATGTTCAACCAGTTGTCTATTGTGATAATTTTTATTTTTTCGATCCCATAGAGCAGGGCGAGCAAAAACTTCACTTATCAATAAATTAATATCCATATTTGTGCTCAATATTACATACATATGTACATATAGTCACGAATTGCATTAAAATCAACTGAATAATACGCGCAATTTCAACGCGAGTCAGCGCTGAAAAACACTTCAGTACTGTTTTCTTGCATTGAACAACTACACGTTCAGCTTCGGTCAGCTTCCACTTTCTCGCTGCTTATTTCTCGCATTCGTCAGTTTTGCGCTCGGCTCGGCTTTCAGTGTCCACTCTGCAACAGCGCTGCCGTTTTGGTCCGTTTGCACCAAAATCGGTAACTTCATTTGCCTTTGGTGGTTTGGTTGGTAAGCAATTTTTCATCGGATTTATTTACAATGAAAGTTAAGATTTTTCCAAATGTGAAGTGAAATAAAAAGAAAGGTTTTGATGAAGAGATGCTTTGTTGTGAAGTAAGCAAAGCAAGGAAAGTTGTGTGTGAACCGGTCATTATAGTGTATAAATGTAAGTACATGGAGGAGAGTTTTGGACAAATTTATGCACCTGAAATAATTTTCAATATAAATTGAACAATATTGTAATTTATTATTCATCATGTTCCAATCAGAATAAATGAGTGGAATACTAATTATAAATAATTGTTATTTGCTTATGAAAGCTCTCGCATATATGTACTTATGTGCTCTCACATATACAATTTACTCTTAAGTTCTCTTTGCACTTAACATCAAATTCAACCCTCTTTCAAAAGAGAAAAAAAAATTACATTGTTCTCTATTATCTTTGCTTATTGGATTTTAATTTTTCGAGAATTTACGAGTAATTTCAAGCATACACAAATTTCAAGCGTATAAAAGGAAAGCGAGCGTGGAATCCTCATCAGTCTTTCGCAAGCGAGCAAAGAAAGTGTTTATACATAGCAGATTTGCGCAAAAGTTATCTTAAAATTAAAACTAATATTAAGCTATTTTGACTTAAAAATAATCAAAAATGTCAAGTTTGCCCATTCTATTGAACTTAATTGATGAGTTGGATCGCGAGAGCTACAATCCGCTGTACTACGGTAACGACTTCGGATTAGGCTTGCATCCACATCATATTCATCGCCATCACCATCATCGACATGAGCCAGCTGCTAACAATCTTGTTGGCTATTCCCTGCCCTTGGGTTTGGTAAATCGCTTGGGCGAACGAGCTCTCAGTCGACGGGCGCAGCAGGGCGAAGGCCGTTTGTCTCCAGTAGGTAAAGATGGCCTACAAGTGTGCATGGATGTGGCTCAGTTCAAGCCCAGCGAGCTGACTGTAAAAGTAGTTGATAATAGCATTATTATCGAGGGCAAACATGAAGAACGTGAGGATGAACATGGTTACATTTCACGACACTTCGTACGGCGATATGCGCTACCGAAGGACTACGATGCCGATAGAGTCATTTCAACGCTTTCATCAGACGGTGTCCTCACAGTTAGCGCTCCGAAGCCACAAGAAGAAAAATCCAATGAGCGTGTTGTACAAATTCAACAAACCGGTCCGGCTCATTTGAATGTCAAACACAATACGGAGGAGAAGATTGGCGATGCCAACGGAGACGCCGAGCAAAAGTAAATGGCTGTAGACAGACAGTGATTGCAAAGAGACTTCATACACAATTGATTCATTCCATATGTAGTAGAAACGCTTTAATAATTAGTAATACGATGTATTTTCGATAAATACTACTTTTGTGCAGAAACAAACAAATTAGAATAGCGTGCTGGCAAAAATGCAGTACATTCTCATTCATATTTCTTTTAATTATCCATGTAGTATTATAAGTTTTTGCTGTTTAATAATATATGTTCGTAATAATTTTATTAAAATTAGTATGGAGAGCATTCATTTACTAAAAATAAATACTTTTAGAATATAGAAATATAAATATTTTTTGTTGTTTTCTGTGGTTGGAAAAAAGAGTGTTGAATAGGATCTCCGCTTGATTATAAGAACTTATTTTTGATGTTTGTATGGCTTCTATTTATATGCTATATTGGTGAAACCTTGAAGATATATTTGGAGAATGTCCCGTTACTTTAGAAAATAATTCATGAGAATATCTTGTCAATGCCAGCAAAATGCTACAGTGGTTCTATATCGACGGTTCCGACAAATAAGTTGCGATTCCCATGACAGCCGGTTCTAGAGTACAGTAATTGACCCGGATTTTATCCGGCCGAGGGCTGTATCTAACCACGTTTGGCTGGGGTTTTCTATTAGATTAACAAATTACTTGCTATTTGGTTAGAAGACGTGCACAAAATTTCAAATATCTCCAAAATTGAGGGACTATATACATCGGCAGACGCACAGGCGGACTCAGCTTGTCACTTTGATCATTTAAATACATACATATGTATGTACATATGTATATTTTATAGTATCAGCCTCCTTCTGGCTGTTATAAACTTCCCTGTTCATCACTACTCGCCGTACTTCCTTGCATTGCTTGCAGGCTTTTTTCGTAATGGTACAAAATTCAAAAGGTGTAGTGTTATGTGGAAGACTATGGACTATGGAAGATATGACACGTTTTGGATTATCTGTCTGTATAAATAATAGATATGTACTATGCGTAATTATATTTATTTAACCACATTTGTTGTAAGACGAAGTTCATAAAAATAATTAAGCGACAATAAGCCAAATTTTGTTTATGCGATTGAAAGCATAAATAAAGATAGCATACACGCATGCTAAAGGAAAACATTTTTAATTAAATTGTTTCCATAAATTAGGTATGTACATATTTGCCCAAAAGTAGCTGAACACATATGTACATATGTATATGCAAGCGAAAAAGGAGGGAGTAGAAACAATTGAGCGCGAAATAGATTCGAATGAGTAGCTTTTTAAAATAGTCCTCTAGATGCTAGGGGACTTACGCACCTGTCCTCCTTTTTACACCTCAAAGGCGCTGAATTACTCAGTAATATTATTTATACAACGTAGTTGCGAGAATTTTGTAGAAAACTGGTGCATGAAATGCTCATATAGTTATTTGTCCATACTCGCTCTTGCCTATCGTCTGAGAGTTCGCTCACCAAACAATTCCTGCGCAAGTATAAAAGCCCATGCTGTATGCATTTTACAAGTAATTATCGTGAAAATTCAAAGTGTGTTGGGTGTATTACCATTACGCTTTATTTTACTGAAAAATAGTAGAAAACTAAACGGGGTACATATAAATAAAAATTTGTGAAAAATGCCAATTCGGAATATACCACCATTTGTCTTGAGTTTGGACTCAGCTCCATACTATAATCACGATTTGTATCCAAATCATATTTATCGACGCTTGCATGAACGCCAACATCATCCATTGGATTTAGGTACTTTGGGTTTAATTGCACGTTTGGGGCCGCATGCTCATCACCTAGTGGCTGCTAAGCACAGCACCGAAGGTAATGTAGTTAATCGTTATGGAAAGAATGGTTTCGAAGTGCACCTGGATGTTGGTCTGTTCAAACCGGAGGATCTAACCGTGAAAATCGTTGATGATTCATTAGTGATTGAGGGCAAACACGAAGAACGTGAAGATGAACATGGTCATATTTCGCGTCAGTTTACACGTCGCTATGTACTACCCAAGGGTTATGATGAGGAGAGCATTGTATCGACATTATCTTCGGACGGTGCGTTGACTGTGCGTGTACCATCACCACCACCACCGCAAGAAGTAGAGAAGAAGGAGCGCATAATAGCTATACAGCAGGTTGGGCCTTCCGAAATGTTTGTAAAGACCAAAAGTCAGGAGGAAGCCGAGGCAGCCGCAACAAAATAAGCACTGACTGCGTGTAACACCATAAATGTTCATTTGCATTTATATTCTTTTCGATGTCGTAAAGGAAAAAATGGAAATTTACCCATAATGAATTGAAAACGTAAAGCAGTAACTTTACATTTACATATATAATAATACTAATTAATTAAATGTACTAAAACTTTTTAAATATCGGCCAATATTTTAAATTGTAAGCGTTTAATTAAATTAAAATGACTGGTAATTTTAAACAATCAGTCTAATTTACTTATGAATTATGTTAAAGGATATTGCGAATATATTTAAAAAGCAGCTTTAGAGTGATATCTATGTATATTGCGAAATATCTTCATTATTACATTTATATATGTGGCTATTTACTATTTAAGTGAATCCTTATCCTTTTGGAGAATCTCATCTTATCATATTGTATTACAATTGAATAAGCTTTTCTACATTTTATCGTAAACTTTTTAAATAATAATGCAAATATACATATGAAAAAATTATAAAAAAATTGAGCGGAAATTGATTATAAATAAATTATTAAAATCGAATAATTGATAATCCATCATTGATAATTTAGTGTGCGTATCTTAATTAAATTTAAATAATTAAAATATATACAAAATTTGGGGCTGAATCGAAAACTGCGTATCCGGTATACTTTATAAGAAAACAAGTTTGATACTTCCGTTTCTTGTTGACCAAGTAATTCCGAATATTTCAACAAAAGTTTTTTTTACTTTTTAAATACTTCCCTGGAACGCTATCCCACTAAAAATGCACTGACCTTGAAATTGGCGCTCCATTCTTTTACTTATTAAAATACTGCCGCCGATAATTTGCTATTGAAATTTTAGCTGCTACTGTTGCAATTCTTACTTTATATGAAAACACTTATTTTAATAGAACCAGATACACGTATTTTATTTCATTTTTAATTGAATTTGTATAGACAAAGCTGAATATAGTACTTTATTTCACAATCACTGTACATTTAAAAAATGTTAATATTCATTCATCACTCAAACTTTTTCACTGACAATTAACGGCGTACCATAAAGATCAGTTCCACTGTTGAAACCAACACTACAATCAATGGTTCTTAATTTCTTTATCAAGAGGTATATGAGTTTTATTTTCGAATAAGTTAGCGGTTATCGGGAGTAAAATTTTTTTTTAATTTTTTTTAGTATAATTTTAAATATACTATAAAATTCAATAAAATTGACATACATATATTTCCATCCCCTGTGTTATCATTGTGAACATTTCTTGAATAAGAGGAAGAGGCTGTGTTGAATTTGTCTTTTATTTGTATGAAGGATTGTGATTTCACCATGGAGTTTTATTATCATATTTCAATTAAAAGTTTATGGAGGAAATATTTGTAAATAATAAAATAGCGTTTTATTTAATAAACAAGAACCCCTAATGACAAAAATAGCTGCGGAAACAATATCTATTGACAATACGTAACGGCAACGGCTGTAAGGAGATAGGATACTATGGCGGATCGAAGCAATCGTGTGCTATCCTCCTGGTTTTTGGAGCGTAAGGTGATAGGCGATCGTATAAGACTTTATATTGGCGTCACTGCAGTTGGACGAACACCGGGATCGGCTCTATGCATTCTAGATTCTCATTATGTGTCACGAAAACACGCGGAAATTACTGTGCATATTGATGAGAAAATCGTACTAAAGGATTTGGTGAGTTGAGTTATTGTAATAAGGATCAAACAATAAAAATGTAATTAATATATATTTGTTTAGGGCTCTATAAATGGAACCTTTGTGAATGGCAATAAAGTACATAATAGCGAGATCGAGCTAAATGCAAACGACTGTATTGGAATAGGCGTAACGGATGATACAGAACCGAGCCTCAAACATCCAATATATAAACTCATATATGCGCCAATGCCTAAAGTAACAACTATTTTCAGAGAACCGATAGGAATTGAAGCAACTCAAGTCATAGTTGTAGATGGAGAATCTACAAAAGAAAATTCAAATATCGTACAAGAAGTTAAAAAAGATGAACCTAAGTGCCCCTCCGTGTCAACTTCCGTAACGGAAATATCATCTTCATCATTGTTACCTAGTGTTAAAACGGAGGTTTCTTTAACAAACATTAGAAAACCCAATGACAATTTAAAAACTTCGACGCTGTTGTCAAAAGTACCGATGCTTTATTACGGTGATGTAATTGTTTTGAGTGACGACGAGGAGGACAAAGTTCTTCCTAACAAGGAGGAGAAGAAAACAACTGAAGAGAGTGCAAGTAGCAAAGACAAAACTAAAGAAACCGGTGACGAAAATATTTTTAATAAACCAGATCCGGTGCCTTTGAAAACCAGCACTTCAAATAAACCGACAACTTCAGCTTCTGGTACAATGACAGATAAGAAATATAATGCATCGTCCACTCAATCAATGAACGAAAAAGTTGTCATACATGAGCCAATATTACCTGATATAAAGCGAGAATTTGTAAATTCTTGTTACGAAAATGTGGTGGATATATTTGGCGGCACTGATGAGGTCATACTACAGAGTGTAAAAGCCATGAACCCATTGGTATATAAGAAGCTTAACGATGATAAAGCGCTGGATAAACCACTTTGCAATGGTGACACTATCGACTTACTAAGTGATAATGAGGACGACGAAGGCCATATTGCACAAAACGTGGAGTGCTTCGGTGAGCTAGTGCCGGCCGATGCAAAAGAAGCACATACAACTAAAAACACCACGAATAGTAAAGATAATATTGAAAAAGAAGAACATGCTGATGATAGCACATGTAAAACAAGTCGAAAGAGTCCAAATTTGTTTGACAATTCACTAAACAGCTCCAAAAATTCAGTGGATGAACAAAGGAGTGCAAATACCGATGATCAAAACGTGGAAAAGGCAAAGGAAGATTCCGTAAATACTGCTGAAGAATTGGCCGCTTTTGTCGATATGGATGATGATATGCTGTTCTCACAAATTCTAATAAACGATATCAAATCTGAAATGATGTGTGATCATAGTGAGGAAGAATTGGCTGTTGAAGACGAACCAGCATATGATGTTCACAAAGATAATTGCCAAGATGATTTTGCAAATATACAAATAAAGAAAGAGCCTGTTGACGCCAATTCGCCCGATTCCAAAATGATTTCAACCAAAGCTAAAGCCAAAAGTAACGAAATAGAAAATGACGTATGGATTACGATAGACGACGATGATGAGTATTATGATGAAGAGTTCGAACACAAAGTTTCCGATTGGAGTACGAAGTTGCTGTCACAAAAAATGAATATGTCACAGGTGGGCTTTCGGTATAGGCTGTAGTTTATCTTTGGGCAATTCAGAATGTGTGTGTGTTAATGTTGGTGTTGTTAATTTTCTCAGGTTTTTGATTTTCAACATGATAAGGCAGACGACTCCGATGATAATGTTAAAAAGGAAGAAGAACATGGACTAATGTTCGAAAGCGATGACCTTGACTTTTTCAATGAGGAACTTGTAGATGACGTAGTTGCTACGCTGGCTAAAAAAAATGGTGAAATTAAAAACGACGTCCAGTCGTCAAAGCTTGGACGGGGCCTGTTGCACTCCGAAGTTACAAATTATAAAGCCGGAAGCAGCAAACAATTGTTACAACAACAAAAGAAACACATTGTAAAAGAACATCTGAAGAAAACGCAGTTGGAAAGAAAATCAAGTAGTGAATCAACTGAAGCGCCAACAGGTAAGAATATCAGCCATCTAACGAAGTTTATAACACCCAGAAGCAACCTTCGGAGACCATAAAAATGTATATATATATAAATGATCAACGTAAAGCGAAGAGCCTTACAAACTGACCCATCAAAATCAGGAAACAATTTTTACGCCCTCTAATGTGATCTAAAATGTTCCTAGGAAGGGTATTATAGTTTTCGTTGGAAACGAAGCTAACATTTTTTTCTTGTTTTTTATTTACTAATATTTTAGATGCCGAGGCGGCTACCAGTAGTAAAAGTGCGCAGCGCAATGAACGAGTTTCGAGCAGTGATGACAAAGAGAAGGAAAGGCATGATAAAAGAGGCTTGGTTAAGCCAGTTAAACGCTTGCACCACCCGCCATCAGTAATCGATGCACCTTGTTTGCCCTTACACAAGGGTAAGCATAGAGGCGTCTCCGCAGAAATACGACCCACAATGCCAAAGGAGATGCACAAAAAAATGCGTGAGATCAAAGGACAATTCCGAGATGAGCGATATAGAGATGAATTGAAGAGAAAGTGGCTTGAGAAGCCAAGCGATGAGCGGCGTAGAGAGAGTGAGAAAAAACGTAAAATAAAAGAATCACGCAAGGAAAAATTAAAAGAACTTGCCGATAAGCAATTAGCAGATCCGTCAAAGGAACCCTTGCTGAAACGAAAACATTCCGCGACTGACCTCGAAGGTGTGGAGAAGAAGAAGGCCAAGGTGAAAATCACCGCAACCAATCGTGGTGCGCTGCTTGCAGAGGACATTAGTGCACCTAAGAAATTTACCAACACTTATAGAATACCAAAAACAAAGCGACCCTCCAGCGATGCAACAACAACAACTGCCACAGAGCCCACACCAGCTTCCACGGCTGCAACAGCGGCAATTCCCAAAGCAAATCACACAACAATTGTAGACGCATTTGCGCAGGAAATGAAAAAAGTCGATCAAATCATTCGTCGTCGTTTATCGAGTACCGGTAGTGCTAAGTCCGTGTCGCGTTCATCTTCGCTGGATGAGAATAGAAATGCGACCACAACAGCCGAACCAAAACCGCTTAATGCGGCCGTGCGTAAAAGTAATAAAATTACATTTGCCTCTATGCAAAAAAATTATACCGAATCTCGCCTGAATCAACAACTGTTGCAAAAAATCACAAATCATCGCTCGTGCCTCATAGATGTGGTGCATCGTAATGCCAACGCGGAGCGTCCAAAGAAGCATGTACGCTTTAATGAAACGCCAATTGTCCACTATATTGAACGTGTGAGTGGCGCGAATAAGCGTGTGGATTGCAAAGATATACTGCCAAGTCCAACTTGTGCGGATCGTGCGCAAATGGTGCGCCAAACGTACGCTATGATCGATAAAACCGCACAAATAATATCGCAAATATTAGGTTGGAGCAATGAGTGGCTGATCAATCGTAATGCTCAAGTGGATGCTGCCAGTGATATTTTGTTGCCAATGCCAAATCAATTTAACTCATTCAATCATTATAAAAGGTAATTTTTTATTTTGAAAATACAAACTTTTGATGTTGCATTTTGGCATTTTTTCATTAATTGAACGTCAAAATATATTTTTGTCCAACAATAAAATCACCGTTAATAACTAAAAAAGAGTTGCCATTACGTTAGCAAAATTGACATATTTTATGTTATGTCTGTCTTTTATATTTTTCATAATCTCAATTTATAATAATACTATTAATGCAATTTTATATATTCCAGCATAATTATACCGTTAATGAAATTGGAATTTATCAGCATGCTGGAACGTGATAATACTCGTTGCAAAGCCAAGCCGTTTACTCTTGCCGCCGATCAAGTCACTCCATATTTGGATCGTTATATCATATTGGGTCGTTGTACTGGCGTAAATAATTCGAACACAAAATGCGAACTTGTCGTTTTGGAATGGGGCAAATTTAAGACGTTCGCGTACATGTCGTCTAAGCGTGTGGGTATGTGCAAATAAAATAACTGTAATTTTTATATATTTACAAAACTAATAATTTCGGTTGAAATTGAAATATTTTGTTGGTAATGAGTTCTAGTGTCTCTGAAGATGTTTGTACAAAATTGCATTAAAATAAAAAGAAATGTTAACTTCGGCTGCCACAAAGCTATAATAAGCTTCACAGGTCAGACGAAGAGTCCGAGTTGCCGCGAGAAACGAGTGTGACCCTTGCGCAGCTTCGGTTTGGCTACTGTAGCAGTTTAAACTCCTACTCCAGAATAGATCCCGAGATATCCAGTATATGTCCTGCGTGCAATGAGTCTCCGCATGACACTGGCACCCCTTTGGATGCCCCACCAACCCCACTCATCTCACACTCCTCTCCGTTTGGTCCGACCCCGTCGATACAACACGTTTCTTTGGCATTCCGTTGGATGATGTCGACAACAACTTAGCTAATCCTTACCATCCTAGGTACCCGCTATAATAACAACAATAACAACCCTTAACAGGTGCATTTCTTATGGCATAAGTCCTAAATCGATCAGTTTGTATGGCAGCTATGTATGTTTTCGCAGATTGTACGGTTACCTGGGAAATTATTTAATGCAAAATTTCTTGAAGATATCCTGTCAAATAAAAAAGTTTTCTATACAGCTATATGCTATAGTGGTCGGATATAGTTCCCACAAATGAGCAGTTTCTTGAGGAAAAAGGAGCGTTTGCATAATTTCCGTTCGAAATCTCAAAAAGTAAGTTACTAGTTCACATATATACCGTTCCGTGGACAGTCGGGTACGTAACCGGAACGGACCTGGTTTTTTATTCGACCCAGGACTGTCAACTCGGCAGAATTTTCCGCTACAACACCAACAACGGTCATAGGTACAGAAGAACACGACCGTTCCCTGGGCAGTCGAGTGTATATAACTGGTACAGACCCGGATTTTTATCCTTCTAAGGACTGTCAACTTGGCTCAAAATTACTTCAGGCATGTTTTTTTGCCGCTACAACGACAACAATAAGGGGCACGGCTAAATTGACTCAGATCCTCACGTAGATGTTTTCTTCTGGATGTAGCAGACTTCCTAAAATCCTACAACTTGCGGGATTCCTTAATTTTAGATTCCGTTCGAACATATACATATATTTTTTTACAGAGATATACTTTATACCAATAAGATCTACATAAATAAATAAAAGTCCTGTTTTTTCTATTCCTCAGGTTTCAGCAATGTCACCATTGCATATGAAGTGCTGGCAAAAGAGTTAGCAGATTTAGAGGACTTACGTGCCAATCTGAAAAATCCAATTACAGTGCGGCCGATGGTCGATATTGTGCGTGTCGAATTTGGTGCGTTTAACGCCGTCTATCAATTGGAGCAATCGCCACTGCTAAAGCAAATACTGGATCCAATGGAATTGTGCAAAATAAAACCATATCCGAAATGCAACATACAATATAACGGTTGTGACGAACTAAACAATCGCCAAAAGCATGTTTTACTACGCACCTATCGGCATGCCATCGAACCGACACCGAATATAACCCTAATACAAGGGCCGCCTGGCACTGGTAAGTCCTGTGTCATTGCGAATTTGGTGCATCAATTGCTGTACGGCAATGAGGTGCGCATACTCGACCAAAAAGTGTTGGTTTGTGCGCAGAGCAATGCCGCTGTTGATGTTATCGCCGAGAAGCTCTTCGATATGAGTCAAACGAAGTCACCGGATAAAATGTTCCGATTAATACGTTTCGGTTTGTTGGAGCGCATCAGTCCCAAAGTACGACATGCTACTTTACCAAAGATTATTGAACGCAATCAAATACGGAAACTGAAATCAACCTGCAAAAATCTGCAAATTGATCATAAAGTCGACATAAAAGAATATTTGCGCAATGAAATTTTACAAATCGAAGCCGACATAGAACACATGAAGATGAATAACGTGAAAAACACCGTGCAGGAGGAGGTCTTACTGGAGAAGCAGCGACAAATACAATTAATGCGCAATATTGTGAATGGCGTTTTGCGGCCCGAGGATGAGAATAGCTTGTACAATTGGCATTTGAAGCATGCGAATGTGGTGTGCACGACGCTGTCCAGCTGTGTGAAATTGTCCAAGTACGTTTATCTTTCTGAGTATATGTGCACCCTGAAGCGGGTATTTTCGGTTTGCCACGAATTTTGTAACACTCAGAAACAGACGCCGAAGATACTTTTAAATATTTATATACATACATATATGATCGGTGTTATGAGCTGAGCCGATTTAGCCTTGTCCGCTGTCTGTCTGTACATACGCGAATTAGTCTCTCAGTTTTTGAGATATCGTTCTTATCTTCCCAAGAAGCTACTTACTTATCAGAACCGCTGTTATCAGGCTACTATAGCATAAGAGTGGGCGTGGCACCGCCTTTTAATAGATTTAATGTACATATCTCCTTGATAAATCTCGTAAGGGTAGGGGTCTACCGACACTGTAAAAATGGTTGAAATCGGAAGGTAATCCCCTCCACTCTTATAACGGTATTGTTAAAAACTACTAAAAGTGCGATAAATCAATAACTAAACACGGCAGAGAGAGATTTTACATCCGAAATGGCACGAAAAGGATTTATGGAAACCTAGGTAAAATTGGACGAAAGAAGGCGTGGTACCGCGAACTTTTAGGTAAAATCACATATTTCGGGAACCGACCTACCGATTTCGACTGATTTGATGCGTGATATTATTCTCATATTCTTATGTCTCAGTGCAAAAATGAGTGAAATCGGACTATATTTTGTGTCTAAATCGGATAAAATTGGGCTAGAACTTTACCTAGCCCCCATATACCTAATATCAGGATTTTCGAACATCCAGCTGACTTTACTCCATATGATTGGTGATTGTGTGTGAGGTACCATCAAGAAACCCAGGGAACTTTTTTTTAGTTTGTGACAGTTAATAGTATGGGTTACTGGTAAAAATAGATAAAATCGGGTCAATATTACGCTGACGGACTATCTCGGAGTTTGATTTTTGCAAGTTGCAAGGACATGAAATGCCCAGTTGCACCCGAACTTAGACTTACCTTACCTGTTACTTATTTATACAATATTATACCACAAATTCACAGATACGTAAATTATTTTGATGCCTGCATTATTGACGAGGCGACGCAATGTACGGAACCGTGGACCCTAATGCCGCTGAAGTTTGGCATCAATACCTTGGTGCTTGTCGGCGATACGCAACAACTGCCAGCTACGGTGCTCTCAAAGGTATGATCATCACACTACATATCCTCTTGTCGCCCAATATAAATGCTTATATTTCATTACGTTACAGAAAGCATCCGATTTCGGTCTGGGCACGTCACTTTTCACACGTATCCAGCGTTGCATAGAATCGGTCACACTCAAAACTGTCGCAAATGCCGACAAAGGCAAAAATGTCAGCAGCATAGAGAGCACGGATATTATTTTTAGCTTACAAACACAGTATCGCATGCATCCGGAAATCTGCAAATGGCCCAATTCGTATTTCTACAAAAATGAGTTGATCGATGATGCCAAAACGCATCAATTTAAAACGCCTTTGAAACCATTTTCAGTGCTTAATCTCACTTATACGCAGAATGATAACTGTCATCGTGGTCAAATCGCTAACGAGCTGGAAGCACAGTTTGTGGCACGTCTGGTGAAGACGCTGGATGGTTACATACCCATGAAGTACAATACATATGGTGTGATAACGCCATATGCACAACAGCGAGTTGCCTTAGAAAAAGCTATACGGTGAGCGTTTCACAATCTATTAATTGCAATATAATTGAAAAGATATATATTTTACGGATTTCAGTACGGCTGGTTATGCGAATGTGATGGTGAACACCATTGACTCATACCAGGGTATGGAGCGCGATGTTATTATTATATCGAATGCGCGTACCACTGGTATAGGGTTTTTGGCCAATTATCAGCGTTTGAATGTGGCGTTGACACGTCCAAAGAAGTGCCTTATATTGTGTGGAAACTTTAAAAACTTGGAGGTAAATAAGAATTAGTGTTAAGTAATCTATAATCTATTAATTCAGAAGTGGGATAAGCAAATTGCGTTGTCTGTGTCACCAACATCTGCTTTTCCAATAGTATATGCCCTTGAGTAGACCCGTATAGCTCAATTCTGTATGGATCTCGACTACCACCGGCTGAGTAGACCAAACTTTCTACTATAGTATATAGTACTATATAGTGTAAGAAATGTTGAGATTCCCTGCTATCTCTCTGATGATTTCGCTAGTTTTAACCTAAAATTATAAAATTTCTCAAAAAATATTCTTTTAAGCTAAATATTAACCTTCTACCAACAATTTTTACACAATATTCTAGGCAGTGCCCGCTTGGCGTAGCCTTTTATCCTCGGCGCGTGAACGTAAGCTCTATCATGAGCTTAGTCCCAACTGCATGGATGATATGCATAGAACTGTAATTCCTAAAATTAAAATTTCTAAAGCTGCTAACACCGCTACAACAGAAGCTACAGCAACAGCAACAACCAAAGAAGTAACAACAGTCGCTACAACAACGAAACAAAGTGAACAATAAGTACAACGTGGAGATAAAAGTTAATGAAACAGAAACTGAGCTGTAAAATGTAGTCACTATGCTTTACACTGTACAACACTCGGCTGGGTATGGGACCAAACCAAATCTTTTTTTGTTACAGATGGAGTCAGTAAAACAGTAATTTCTCCGTTTTTCGAAGTAAACGCTAAAATCGAAATCTTTGACTTCGAAGTTCGAAATTGAATACAGCATTATTATTTGTAGTATGTAAGTTACTAAAAAAGCTCGAATATGGACATCATCCACGTTTTCCTCTTATTTCAATACTGCATAACATTTTTCGGTAAAGCTTATATGCTAGATTTTTTTTAATAAAATCTGCCTTTGACCATTGCTTAAATTCGAAGTCAAGTATTTCGATTATGTTCTTTGTTCAAATTCGAAATTTGAGGTCGAATATTTAAGCTTAACCTTCACTCAATTTTGAAATACGAAGTCGAATATTTAGACTTAACCTTCACTAAATTTCGAAATTCGAAGTATAATATTTATTTAGACTTAACCTTCACTAAATTTCGAAGTCAAATTTCCAAATTAGATCGATTTCGAAATTCGCAATTAAATATTTCGATTTTGACCTTTGCTGAGTTTCGATATTCGATTATGTTCTTTGTTCAAATTCGAAATTCGAAGTAACATATTTAGACTTAACCTTCACTCAATTTCGAAGTCGAATATTTAAACTTCACCTTCACTCAATTTCGAAGTCAAATTTCCAACTTAGACCTTTTCTCGATTTCGAAATTCGCTATTAAATATTTCGATTTTGACCTTTGCTTTGTTTCGATATTCGAAGTTAAATATTTCGATTATGTTCTTTGTTCAATTTCGAAACTCTAAACCGAATATTTAGATTTTACCTTCACTCAATTTCGAAATACGAAGTCAAAATTTTCGACTCTGAATTTTGCTTAATTTCGAAATTTGAAGAGAAAGATTTCCACTTTGATCTCAATATCAAAATTCGAAGTAAAATATTTCGACTATGAACTTTGCTTTGTTTCGAAATTCGAACTAAAATATTTCCACCTCAATATCGAAAGTCGAAGTAAATTTTTCGACTGTGAATTTTGCTAAATTTCGAAATTCGAAGTGAAATATTTCGATTTGGCTCAATCTCTCGAAAATATCAGTTTGGTCAAATGCTCAGACAAAAGTCCGCATTGCCATATAGTGTAATTAATTCTCAACTCGAAAGTCCTTATACATTAAGCAAAGAAGGAAGGATGTATAATAAATTTTCCACATTGTTACAAAAATCCACTTTTATATGTATAATATAAAATTCATATCATAAAATAACTGATAATATAAATATGTATAACATTATTGTAGAAAAGCTGTGTAACCAAAGAGTTTTGAATGTAAGTATTCACCACAGCTCGGTCCTTAGCCGCGATAGTATTTTGTATTTACTATATGCCAATTATTCTATATTATTATTCTTTGTTTTTCTAAAAATTGCATAATACTTGCCTCAGACTCTTAAGGCAAAGATTAACTCATAACTCAGAAAAATGTTACTTATAACGGATTAACTTAATTACTTAACTTTGTATAACAAATGTGAGAGTGCTCAACTATTATAAGTGAGCTTATGACAATAGGTTAGAGTTATATGAAAGCATCGAAATTTGTTGAACGTAAAAAAATAAAGATTATATATATAAATAATTTTAGCTTGTGTAAAAAGAAGTTGGGTTAAAAAATATAATATATGTATATATACAGGTATATACATATAGAATAATACATAAGCAAATCAACATTTCTGTACAGTTGCACCTTAAGCATACGTCTAAGTATATTATTTAGTTTGTATGGGTGTAAAGAAATGTGTAATATATATAATTTTAAGCGTCCTGCAAGAATACTATAAATAAATAAGACTTTTTTACTTGATTTTATTTGGTTTTTCATAAGATATACATTTATTTCACAATACTCAGGTATGCATTTGTTTTACACAAAGTTTCAATTAATTTTAAATGACTGCTGCTTCCATTAATTGAAATAGTTTTATATTTCAACGGCTCATTTAATATGTTCTCTCGTTAAAATAAATGTCAAATAATTAAGAGTCGGTTTTTTATTCATAATTAAATAAAAAGTATTTAAACAAGTGCTATATATTTTTATTGTATATTTTTTACTTTCTGAATATAAATATTAAAGTTTCGTTAATAAAATGTTGAAATATTTCTATTAAAAAAAGGAGTCTAAGTTTAAAGGAGGTTAAGTTTCCTTTAGAAAAATTTGGCTTTTGTTGTAAATTCAATAAGAATACAGTTTTTGCTACAAATTATATTGCTTTCCACAGTTTTCCTAAATATTCACAACAACAACAAAGCAATGCTGTTCAACTATTTAAGTAATGCAATAACCGAGAGCAGGGATGCGAGTTTTTGAATAAAAAAAAAATTGGTTAAAAATTAGATTTTCGGTTTTTCATTTCAAATTTGGGTTTAAAAATTACGTTTTAAATTTTTGATTCCAATTTTAGGAATTAAATTCAAGATGTTGGAATTAAACATTAAAATAACATTAAGTATTAATTAAAAATTTAATTGATTAAAATTAAGATTTTAATTCGAATTTGTGAATTAAATCTTAGATTTTTTGATTAAAAATTGAATGAATATAAACTTTAAATTTTTAATTCGTTTTTGGGAATAAAAATTAAATAATTTTTTTTTTTTTTTAATAAATTAATAATTTGAAAATTAAATAATTTTTTTTTTCAATTAATAATTTGAAAATTAAATTTTTTATACATTAAAAATTACTGAAATTTTTAAACTTCATGATTGATGAACATTTTTAAAATTAAATTGTTTAATTATTTAATTGGCATGATTAAAATTTTTAATTTTAAATCGATTTTGGGATTAAAAATTAAGTTTTAAATTAATAATTAATGAAAATTTATAAAATTAAAATTAAATTATTGAATTCATTAATAAGAATAATTAAAATTTTTAAGTCGATTTTGGGATTAAAAATGTAAATTTAATATTTTTATTAAAATAAATAAAATTTAAATTCTTAATTAATAATTAGTGAAAATTAATAAAATTTAAATTTTCAATTAATATTTAGAAAAATTTAAATTTTAATAATTAATGGAAATTTATTCTGTAATGCCAACATCTTGGATTTAATTCTGAAAATCGAAATTAGGAATTGAAAACTAGTTTTAGTAATAAGTGTTAAAAATTGAAAACCCAGATGTTTTGGATTAAAATTGAGAATATACATATTTAATTTAAAATTTGGAGTGCCAAATAATTTTTTTTTCAAATTAAAAGCGGGAATGAAAAGGCATATAATAGGAAAAATTAACGCTAACTGAAACGCTGAAATTAATCAAATTTAAATTTTTAATTAATAATTAGTGAAAATTAATAAAATTTAATAAAAAAAAATAAAATTGATTTTTAATAAGATTTTAGGGATAACAAAATAAAAATAAAATGTTTTTTTGTTTTAATGTTGATTTAATTATTTTTTATTGTTGATTTAATTATTTTTTATTGCATGATTTGCAGCCCTGCACATGAGTTGCATTACTTTACAACTACATTACTTAGCATAATCAATATTTTTGTCCCGACTTTCAATTATTCAACACAATTTCATGCTTAAAGTCTGACTCGTTCACTTCACAATATTTTTCCTAAAATATACTTTTTCGAAATTGCCTAAAGTGCCCTAGCATTTGTTACTAACTGTTTGTTTTTGTTATCAATTAACATCAATGACATGTAGACATAAGTTAAATGTTCTATGCAGAATTATATTTCAATTGAATTGTTTTTGTTTTTTATATGTGTGTTTATATGTTTTTATGTATGCTTTTTTATACATATACGTATTGTATGTATGTATGTAATTAGTATATATTAACAACTGATTTAATATAATATTGACTAAAAAACGGCTGTAATTCTGTTTTATATGAAAAATATTAAAGTTAAAAAAACTAAAACTAATTTTTTCTTAAATTTTCTTCCTCTCCAACATCGCGTTTGTTCTTGTACATCCCCAGTGGTGGGTTGTACCATAAGTATGTATGTATGTATGTATACGATTTAGTCTAAGTATTGCACTAGCTTCTTTATTAAATTGAAACATAACAATCAGCGGAAATGTATATATGTAAGTATGTGTGCATACATATTTATATATTTTAGTGTGAGATGTAAAATGAACCTAAACTTTATTTTTCATTTATTTTTAATTTTTTTTAAGCATAAACAACTAGTAGTTAAACTTAGGCGAAATACCAATCCACAGCTTGAATTTTATTTTGCGGACCCTTTTCGGAGTTTGGTCTTTAACAAACCACAATATTACCGAAATCCAACACTCGCAGTTGCTTCATTTAGCCAGCAAGCGCTTTGGTGGATTTTCAGTAATATATAAAGATTCTAGTCTTTATTCCATGCGCATCACTTTTTTAGAACTATTTTCGCTAACGGTACAATTTTGGAAACACCCTAGTATACCAAACAAGAGGATATGACACTCACATATGCCTCAATTAATAGATTTTAACAAGCGAATTAGCCTAGTTTTTGTGTTTATGCTCTATATGTTTTAAAAATCTCACTGTTAAGCTTAAAAATTAAAAACACGCATATTTTGTCGATTGTTTGTTATGTTTTTCACCACATAAAGGAGTTTTGTTCAGTTTTACTAAACTAATTTGAGAAGATCAATACAAGAGCTTAAATTAATATTAAAAAAATTAAAATTAGAAAAAAAAAGAAAATCAAAGTGAAAAAAGAAATATAATTTACGAAAAAAAATTTTAATTAAAACCAAGTATAATTAAAAAATAATGATAAAATAAAAAAAAAAATTAAAATTAGAAGAAAAATGAAAAGATCTAAAATTAAAAAAATAATTAAGTGACAAAAAAATTTTATTAAAAAAAAATTGAATAAAAAAATACGATGAATAAACTTTAAAAGAAAAAATCTTAAGATTAAAAATAATAAAATTTAATAAAATCGCATAAATTAACAAAAATATGAATTAAAAAATAATTAAAACGAATTTAATTAAAAAATTAAAATTAAAAATTAAATTAAAATAAAAAGATAAAAATTAAATTTTATAAAATTTAAAAGAAAAAATGTTTAAATTAAAAAGAATTAAATTTAATAAAATTGTAAATTAAAAAATAATTAAAACGAATTTAACTAAAAAATTAAAATTAAAAAATTATGATAAAAAAATTAAATTAAAATAATAAAAAAATAAAAAGATACACATTAAAGTTAATAAAATTGTTAATTAAAAAATTAAAAAAAAAAAATAAAGTAAAACGAAATTAATTTTAAAAAAAGTTCAAATTAAAAAATAATTTGATTGAAAATGATGAAAATTAAATAGAATTAATGAAGAACAAATTAACATTAAAACAATATAATAATTAAATGCTAATACCATTAGTAACCACAAGTTGTTTAAAACGAATATTTCTTCACTTTTCACTTTTTTTTTAAATAATTGTAAACTCAATTCTTCCTTTTCAGCTATATTTCTTTATAACCTACAAATGAGTTATTCTCTTCTTATCTCGCAGCAAACAACAAACGGCGAAAGCGTGTAAAAAAATAACTATATTCATAATAACTGTAAATGACTACAATGCTACAAATCTACTTAAACGACAACTATTATTGAATGTGCCGTTTGTTGTTTTTGTTTTTAGAGAAAACGCCAATTTACCGTAATGTTTGGAAATACGTCGTGAAGCACACACACTTAGGTCTAATTTTATTTTGAACTTAATTATTATTAGTCTAAAGGAAGCTTTAGTTTGTCGCGGTGTCAAGCAACAATTTTTCAAAAGCTAAAATTTAAGGAAAAAAAATTATAAAAAAAAATTAAAAATTGTATTTATAAAAGAAATTTAAAAAAATTATATTTATAAATTTTTGTCTTCAAACAGTGCTGCGCTATAAAATTATTTTAAAATAATTTTCCAAACAGCGCGGCACAAAATCACCGCCTGGCGGGCCTGGCGGGCGTTTATTTTCTTTCATCTTCATATGCATGAAGTTTGTATTAACAGTGAAGACCGCTGTTTTGTTTACACGCTTTTATGCTTTTTTAAGTTAAAAGAACTTATATATGAACAACGCATTCAATATTTATAATACAAATAAACAAATAGCTAAATTATTGATATCATTCTTTAACAAATATGTAGTATTCGTATATGTGTTTTTTGTTGTTTTTGTTTTGTCAGTATAGTATACGCTTAAATTTAATAGTTTTTGCAAAATCTCTAGTTGGTTATCAAGTCGCCAAGACTTTCTTTGAGTGATTGGAAAATTTGTAATTGCTGCTCCGGTTTCAAGTTATAAATCTGATAGAGAGAATTTAAGAATTTTCATAAATTTTATTATTCAAAAAAATTTAAAAAGAAACATGTAACTCACCTGTGTCAATATCTTGGATGGTGCTGGCGTTCTTATAAAACTGGAAATGTAAACATTCACAAATGTTGCCATTAAGAACTGGCAATCGAAACGATCCATAATACCGCCATGACCGGGTATCATATCACCAAAGTCCTGTGGAATGAAAGCAAAAATTAATAACAATAAAAAACAAGAAAAAACGTTGACTTCGGCTGCAACGAAGATGTGAAGAATCACAGGTGCATTTCTTATAGCATAAAATTAATACTATTTTGATTTTGATAAGTACGTTTATATGCTATTGTGGTCTGATCTGAAAAATTTCTTCGTGGATTGTAACGATGTCTTGGGCATTAATTTATGCCAAATTCCGTGAAGATATCTCGTCAATAAAAAATTTTTCCATATAAAAACATGATTTTGATCGATTAGTTTGTATGACAGCTATAATATATAATGATCTAATCTGAACAATTCCTTCGAAGAGCGTTGCGTTGCCTTAGACAATAATCTTTGCAAAATTTTGTGAAGATATCTGGTCAAATAAAAAAGTTTTCTATACAAGGACTTTATTTTGATCGGTTAGTTTGTATGATAGCTACATGCTATAATGGGCCGATAACGGCGACTTCGACAAATGAACTGCTTTTTGGGTAAAAAAAGGACGTGTGCAAAATTTCAGATCTATATCTCAAAAACTCTTTATACAAGTATTAAATCTCCCACAAGCAGACAGTAGAGGGACCAGTATTTCTGTCCGGTAAATAGAGTTGTCCGCTTAATAAATCCGGCCAACGTGCACGGTTAATGGAGTTGTCCGCTTAATAGAGCTTTCACTGTATATACTTTATAGTATAAGTTTTCTTCTGAGTGGTAATGGTAAACTCAAGCTAAAAAAGTAGGTCATTTCCATGTAATTACCTTTATTTTAAATGCACGCTTAAAGCCGGAAGCGAAGAAACCACCAAACGGTCCGATAATTGAGCTGAACAAACTCAATGCTACCGAATGCCAAACAAATGGATACATACTAAGCGACTTGCCGATGCCAAACTGCAATTAGAGCGTAAAGTAAAGTATTTATAGTTGTAAGTATTGAGTATTGTTGTGGCCCAAGACGGCTAACTCACCACACTTAGGCTGTAATCTTGCTTCGTAAACAAATAACTTGGCTCACAAGCCATTGTCATGCGGCCCAATTCCTCTGAATACAGTATTGGGCATACAAAATATTGATAATTGCAGAGAATGTAGGAGAAGATAATGCCAAAGATAACTGTCGCAAAGCCACCACCAATAAATCCTTCCCATGTCTTCTTCGGACTTAATTTAATTAGTGGAGTACGACCGAAGAAGAAGCCAAACATGTAGGCCATTACATCGTTGCATACAATCATCGATACGGGCACAATGAACCAAATGAGACCTGAAAAGGGAAAGTAAAATTTTTGAAAATTATAATAATTGGAAGAATGTGAGAAATGCAGGCGAGAAAGTGAATAAATTGCTACCAAAATCTAAAACGGAAAAAGTGAATTATTTAAAAATAATGTAAAATTTAAGAAGCGGCAATTCCTACACAGTTGTGGTTGTAGTTGTAGCATACGAAAGCATTCTTTAAATAATTTTGGCTATTGCTGCGACACTGACAGCTCTTTGCAGGATAAAAATTAGGGTTCATTTCTAGCTTTTGAGGCAATTATCTCTTGATAGACTTTTCATGCTGTTACAGCAACAATAGCAATTATACAAATTTTCAATGTCTTTGTCTTAAAATCAGCTGTTTTTAAAAAATTTCTACCGGGTTTTGATAAAAAAAAATCAAAAATTTACTTTTTGGTAAAAGTGCCAATAAAAGAAAGTATTTGCATAATTTAAAAAAAAAATGACTGCCTAATTTAATCGATTTGCTAAAAATATCAGGAAGTAAAAATATAACAATACAAAAAATATTTACTTTCTTGATTACAAAAATTATATGAAACTTTATAAAGAGTCTCTGGTAAAAAAGCAACGAATTTAGTATTCAAATTAAGCTAATAATTAAAAGTAAAGCGGAAAAGCACTGCCATGCAAGACTTATTAATATCAACAGTTATTAACCGCAATGTTTCGCTAATTGTATCATTAAATTTTATCTATATGCATAAAATACAATTCAATAACAAGAAAGAAAAAAAAACAGGAAAAAAAGTTAACTTTGGCTGCACTGAAATAATTATAACTTTTACAGTGGCATTTATCATAACATAAAAGGGCTTAAAAAGATCTTTAATTAGATTTTAAATAAACAGGTTTTATGGCAACTATATGCTATAGTAGTCCAATTTGAACAATATATTCGAAGATCATAGCGCTGACTCAGATAATAATCTATGTCGATTTTCGTGAAGATATCTTACAAAATAAAAAAGTTTCCCATACAACAACTTGGTTTGAATGGGTCAGTTTGTATGTCAGCTATATGCTAAAGTAACCCGAAATCGACGATTCTTACAAATGAGTAACTTCTTAGGAAGAAAAAGATGTGAGCAAAATTTCAGATCGATATCTCAAAACTGAGCGATAAGTTCGCGTATACACATGGCTAAATAGATTCAGCTCGTCACGTTGATCATTTATATCTTCTTTTTTTCTGTCGTAGACAGCACTTAAGGGATTAAAGCCGATCATTTACATAATGTAAACTTTATAAGGCTTTCGAAATTTCCTGCTGGGTATTTCAAACTTCGTGGCAAACTTAAAATTTACGCTCTTCAGGGTATAATAATGATAATAAATATGCTAATAAAAATTGCAAACACTCTTATCAAAGTAAACATGCACACAAACCTTCGAAAATATTCTGTATGATCAAATAACTCTGTGTGACCACAATCAACAGCGAGACGTGTGTCCAAGCGAACAGGCTGAACTGCTTCATATAATACTTTTTCACCAGCGACAACACAAACCAGACGAAACCAATGCAATACAATGCAAACGATAGGAAACGATGATAGGTCACCAAGAATTTCAAATATTCCTGCATCACGTGATTGTTATTATGTGTCATAGTTGTAGTTGTAGTTGCACAAATGTGTTATCGCAAATATAAAAATAGAAAATATTTTTAGTTTAAAATTTGTTTTTCCTTTTTTTTAATGACAAACGTCAGCGCTTACCACACGGTTAATAACTACGCCAAAATAGTCCACTAAATTTTCGCCGTAGAAGAAGTAATTCGATGTCAGCAGGAAATACCAGGACAAACTACGGAACCAGGGTAGGCCATGTATGCGATAGACTTGATAACCGATGGAAATGATTTCTTGGAAACACTTGACTTGTACCAGCAAAGTCTAAATAAAAATTTAAAATAGAAAGCAAATTTTTATAAAAAAATATAAAATTAATAATTTCATAATATAAATAATTGCGCAATTAATTACCGTTATCATAAGCGCCAGTGGGCCGCCGTATATGATTAGTGCAAAACCGCATATCATAATCCAAGTGAAGATGCCACGAATCACATAATTCTTCCATCTGAAGTGGCGAAAAAAAGTTGTTTGTAGAAAATGTTGTTGTATTGTACATAAATAGACCGCTAGCTATTAAAATACCAATAATATGTGCGAAAACAAACAAAAGCAAACATATGTACATAGCTGTGGCTGTTTTTTTAACGTGTGTAATAGCGTGCGTTCAAGCGATTGCATGAGAAATCTATTTAACTTTTTTCTAATATTCACTGCATGCGAAGCATGCTGATATGTGCCAGCTGTTGTTATTTTTTGTTTGTTGCGTTTCCGATGCATATAATTACCTATCCGGTAGATCTTTTAAGGCTGAATCTAAAATTTCCGGTGTCTTATCAGTGCCTTGTGGAAGCGTTTTCGATAACTCATCAACGAATTTATCCTCCGGCAATTTTTCCTCCTCTGAATCGACCTGGAGTAAATGCAAAATTACATGCTTATGTTAATCTATTTATCTCAGAGCAAATGAAAATTCTTTAATTTTTGAATAAAAACAAATTTTAATACCCTACAAAGGTGCATTTCTTATAACATAAAAAAGTATAAAAACATTTTTAATTGATTTTCATCCAATAGTTTGTATGGCAACTATATGCTATAGTGGTCCGATTAGAAAAATATGTTCGGAGATTGCATCGTTGCCTTGAATAATAATCCATGCCAAATGATAATGTGAAGATATCTTGTCAAATAAAAAAGTTTTCCATACAAGTATATGATTTTGATAAATCAGTTTGTATGACAGCTACGTGCTATAGGGTTCCGATATCGGTGATTCCGACAAATGAGCAGCTTATTGGATAGAAAATGGCCTGTGCAAAATTTCAGAGCGATACTTCAAAAACTGAGGGACTAGTTTGCCTAAATACAAAACTTCTTGGCAAAATTAAACCCCCTGTATAAAAGTAATAAAATAATCTAAATTCTGAAGGGTCCATTTCATGACTCAGTATCAATGCTTTGTCATAGAATTATATTACATTAATAGTCATATGCCATTAAAGTCGTTGAGGTAAACGTGATAACTGCGGTTTAAATTTTAAAGCGAAAATTTGCATTCCCGATTTATCTACAATGATGTATGTATGTATGTATGTAGAATATGCACATAAGTTGTATAAATAAATTGCCGCCGCCGGTGGAAAATGATTGCCACTAACAGAGTTATCAGTGAGAAGATGGAGCAACTAATTAACAGGCGCTATATATACATATGTATATACTACAGAGACTTTAAGCCGCAACAATCCCGTAGACGAATGGAATGTGGCGCGAAATGTTTTTATGTTGACTTGAGTAATGCAATTTTGTTGGCAACGGGATATTTCCAGGTTGTAATTTATTTAAAAACGCCCATAAGCTTGCAAATGTATATGTAAGTATGTATGTATAAAAGTCTATAAAACCCATGCAGCGACAAGTTGACAAAACGATTTAGAATCCTAATACCGCAACATGACACCACATGAAAAAGAAAATTTGCATCCAAATAGGATACCATGGAAATTTATTGGCTGCTCTTGCTGTTGATTGGAACGTTGTTAGTGTATACGCCAAAAAAACAACAACTTATTTACTTGATGTTATTTGCGTGAGAACTGACCCTAATGAATGAAATAATCTCACATGCATACATATACAATACATTTATTTATTATTGCTTATTCTGCGGCACCCTAACTTAGACAGATATGTATACTGTCGTATGCGCTAATGTTAATTTTTAAAACCATTGTGGTACTGCAAGTCCTTTGTTTCTATTTGAGCGTTTGCTACCGTAAAAAATGTCAAGCTTTGAAAAATATTGCAATACAGTGCAGATATTTGCGCATTGCTAATCGGAATGTTGGCGCAATCAAATCATACATATATATGTATATACATCTACAAACAAGTGTTCAAGAAATCATATGCATGAGCATATATGTACATATATGCACAATATATATGTTTGTAAGTAATGGCACGTGTATGTACAGTACACTAATTGGATTCCCTTTGCATTATGTACTCGTAGATATAGCATATACTATATACATATACATACATATATATGCACTTGCAGACAATATTGTAAAATATATTGACATCGCTCTATTTACTTACAGCAAATATCGTTTTTTCTATTTCCCCATACACAAGTGGGTATGTACATATGTGCATACGTACTAATGTGCATCTTCTAACATGTGTCGGCTGATTCCTTATTTTTTTTGTTACTTAAACTTAAGACCTTTCACCTCTTTTGTGGACTTTTGACCATTTAGCAAGAGTTTTGCTACTGTACACCTATATTTATTATTCAAATAACATTCATGAAAGTAACAAATTTTGGTGACAATGTCGAAAAGTTTTAAGTTGGTCACATTTTTTCTTTAATTATAATGCTCCTAATTATTAAGAGATAAGTACACCTAGCATAAATTAATTAATAAGTTAAATGTTGTGCATACAAGTGTTGTATGTTTTACTCAACTACATACATTTTGTGTTATCTTAAGGGGCATTTAAAGGCAGTGATTGGCGTATTTTAAATCTCGAGATAAGTTTACACGTAATCTGATTAATGGAACACCTGTAAATCCGAATTTTGATAACTTTGATTTATTCAAGACAAATTTAATCTAGAAACATGCCTTTACGTCCAAAAATAAGTCTGTAGCAAGAGCTTTTAATACTCAATTTACTGTTTTTGCCTATAACTCCCTGCACTTGAGCACCATCTGTGAATTGAAAATGTAATCATAGCTTATCCTATTACTTACATGATCAGATGAGTCCGCCGCTGAGTTACGTTTGTCACCTTCTCCTGCTTTCTCTCCAGCATCGTCGCTGGCATCGTTCTCGCCTTTTCGTCGTCGGACCTCAGCCATAGTTATGCCTCTACGTCAATGAACTAGTCAACACAATTAATTTATGTATTTACTTTGAGTGATTTTCACAATTAATTTTTCAGAGCACTGCTGATTTTAAATGTTTCAATGCCGTCGTCGCTGATTTATATTGTATATTATATATGTGTATATTATTAATTTCCAGCAATTTGATGATATATATATGCAACAATACAGTGCTGGAGCAATGAAATATGTATGTAGGTATGTTTACAGCAGTCAGTACGAGTATTGCGTGTTTTGATCCGTCCACCACTAGAAACAAATTTTCACTGAAAATTTTTCTGTTTTTCTTTCATTAAAATTTTTTTGTCATATTTTTCGACGTTTGTGTATGGATTGCCTCATTTGCGCCGTCGCCACAGACAGTAGTTTGTTTTTTATTCGTATGGTGGTTGATCTATACTTGGCATATCTACGTCTCCAGTTGTGTCCACCTGGCACCACTACCTTTACTAGCACCTTCACGGTAAATAGAGATGCTTCCTGGCATCTACTTATTTGCTTTTGAAGCTATACACAGAAATATTTATTTTATAAAGTTTAATGAAATGCATTGCAACTAATTTTGTACTTGATAATGAGCTTTTCACTTGTTTTTCGCCGCCACAACAAAAATTGTTTCCAAAATACAGTGAAATGATTTTTCTAATCAATACAGAATACTAACAGAGTTGCCGGAGGTAGAATAAAAATATATTATTTTAGTGATAGCAAGCCCGAAATACAAAAATATGAATCATTGTTACACGTCATACAAGTGATATCTACTATTCTGTTAAATAAAATAAGCAAAAAGTGCTTTCAATTGTATAACTCATATTTTACATTTGTGAATAATATACTTTGTTTCATATATACATAAAATATCATCATGGTTGGTAAATATTTTAAGAAAAAGTTAACTTTGACTGAAGTATAATAAAAATGTATTTTGAGAGAATGCTGCAAAATGTTATCGATAACTTTATTTCATTTATGTATCAGAAATAAACAAAGAGTTATTCATGATAATATGGCATCACTGACATTAAAACGAATTTGGCAGCACAGGTTGCAGCGTCTTTTTCTGTAGAGGGTTTATTGAATCACACCGGTTTGCCTCATTTTGTGTGCAAAAATAAGAAGTTATTGAATATTTTGGTGCAAATTAAATCTATACAATAAATACATAAGTATTACAATGGCGGCTGCGTTAAATGGTGTGTTCCCGTCAACGCTGCAGGAAAATGTACAGAAATCAAAAATATTGGTTGTTGGCGCGGGTGGGATCGGTTGCGAGATACTGAAGAATTTGGTGCTTTCCGGCTTTCCTGATATCGAAATTGTAAGTTATTAATTATTAAAATTATGGTAGAAGGCTTTAATTTTTGTAATTTTTCATTAGATCGATTTAGATACCATTGACCTGAGCAATCTAAATCGCCAATTCTTGTTCCATCGTGAGCATGTGGGTAAATCCAAAGCACAGGTGGCACGTGAAAGCGCATTGCAGTTTAATCCAGATGTGAATATTAAAGCGTATCATGACAGCATAATGTCGTAAGTTAAAATACCGCTTTTAATTTTGGCTTCTCACTTATTTGTTTCTGTTCAATTTCAGCACGGATTATGGTGTGAGTTTCTTCAAAAAGTTTGACATTGTGCTAAATGCCCTCGATAATCGTGCTGCGCGTAATCATGTTAATCGTATGTGCTTGCATGCCGAAGTGCCACTGATTGAGAGTGGTACTGCAGGTTATAATGGACAAGTTGAATTGATCAAGAAAGGTTTAACACAGTGTTATGAGTGCACACCAAAGGCAAAACAAAAGACATTTCCCGGCTGCACCATACGCAACACACCATCTGAACCAATTCATTGCATAGTTTGGGCCAAACATCTTTTCAAGTAAGTCGATTTTAAATCAATCAAAGACGATTCGGTTTAATGTGCCTCTTTTATTTTTAGTCAATTATTCGGCGAAAGCGTAGAAGATGAAGATATATCGCCGGATATGGCCGATCCCGAAGCCAATACAGTAGATGCTGAAGAGAAGGGCGAAAGCGAGGATAAAGAAGTCGCTAAAACCATACCAGAAACAGAAACGGGCAATGTTGCTCGTGTAAATACTCGACAATGGGCCAAAGATTCTAGCTACGATGCTTCCACATTATTTAACAAATTCTTCTTTGACGACATAAATTATTTGCTATCCATGGCGAATTTATGGAAAGAGCGTAAGGCACCCACACCTTTGAAATGGGACAATGTACTACTCAAACAGGATAATGGCGAGGGAGTAACTGCTGAGACCTTGAAGGATACTACGAAACATTACCATAAAGTGTGGTCGCTTGCTGAATGTGCCACTGTATTTGCAGATTGTTTGAAGAAACTTAGTGCTAGCTTTTTAAAGCTTGATGATGGCGAGTCGCTGGTGTGGGATAAAGATGATCAGCCAGCAATGGACTTTGTGGCCGCTTGTGCAAATATACGTGCTTATATTTTCGAAATTGGGCGGAAATCACGTTTCGAAGTAAAAAGCATGGCCGGGAATATTATACCAGCTATAGCAACAACCAATGCAATAACAGCCGGAGTTGTGGTCTTGCAGACTTTTAAGGTATTGCAGGGTCAACTCGATAAATGCAAGTCGGTATATATGCGTTTGAGACAAAATCCACGTCAGCAGCTTTTGGTACCGGAAAAGTTCCTTACAGCACCGAATCCCAATTGTATAGTTTGTTCTTCCGAACCGGCCGTGCATATACGTATTGACACTAAACGTATGCGCATTAAGGACTTTCGTGATGATGTTCTCATTAAAACTCTTAACATGGTTAATCCCGATGTCATGGAGCCGAATAAGGGTATTGTGGTAATATCTTCGGAAGAAGGTGAAACGGAGTGTAATGAGGAGAAGCTCATGTCCGAAATGGGTATAGTCGATGGCGTGGTGCTCAAATGCGATGATTTCTTCCAAAACTATGAACTTGAAGTTATTGTTATACATTTTGATGCAGAACGTGATGAGTCGTTATTCGAAGTAGCATCGGATAGCAGTCAAATAAAGCAAAAGGATAGTGAACCAGCTGTGAAAGAAAGTAATGGCAAACAAGCAGCAAAATCAGCTGATGAAGATGACAGTGCAGATGGTCCATCTACATCTAAAAAAAGTCGGGCAACTGAAGTTGTGGAAGATGATGATGATGATTTGTGTTTGATTGAGGACGATGAAGACGGTAATGCAGAGGAAAAAGTTGTTGCGGCGACCGACAAATTGTTTGTTACCAGTCCCATTAAGGAGTCTCCCCCGCCACTTCAAAGTGGTGGTAAGCGCAAACCCTCTGAAAGGATTGATGACGAAATTACCGAAATTAAAGATTCGGACGATGAGGAAGATTTTGGCCCAACGCAGATTAAGCGTATGCGCACAGACATCAGTAATGTTTCATCGAATGAAGTTATAAATATTGATTGAACAATTTACAATAAACATTCATCATATTCATTAAATTGCGAAATATCGATGTCTTTTTCATTTCTAAGTCAAATAAATTTATTTATAATCATTCTTATTACAATTCTTAACATCAACAATTAAAACGTCACTTGTACATGTGATAGTTTTGTTAAAACAGTCTAGATTCTACATCCTATTAAAGCATAAAATATCTAGCACGGTATGAAAATATATTTTTTTTAAGTCGAAAGTGATTACAAAGGTTACTTAAGAGATACACACTCACACATCTATGTTAAATTAAAATTTGGCATTATCGTATATAATTAAATATGTGTCTATATTATAACTAAGATTAACTGTACTCCTCATCTGTGAATAGATAAGTGTAACTTAGCACCTTTTCAGGTGCTTCAGCGGTATCACAATAGTAGCTACGCGGTGTTGGTATGCGCTGTAAACACAATGATGATGGTTTTTCACTAAAGCCGGCGTCACCGCCATTGCTAGATATTGGCTTTGGTTCAACCACACGGTAAAAGTTACAACGTCGACTACCATATATGGGAATATTTGCATCATATGGCGGACTAAGTATATCAAAGAATGCAGCCACGCCGCCAACGGCGGTGATTTCATGATAATTGCGTTCAGTGGGTGTTAGCGTAGCGCATTCTGTACTAGAACTAACGAATTTCGGTTCATTTGCTTTAACACAAACCTCCAAAGCCTTGGGATCGTACAACGGTTCATTTGGTTTTAACGGTTGTTTAGTGTAACTTTGCACCTTTAGCTTTCCGTAAATACCGCGTAAAAGTCCATGCATACACGGATGATCATGCAACGGCATTGTATAGCCTTCACGCATCACAAATACACTCATGGATACAACATCATTTTCCAAAATATGCACATACGTGCACGGTGCTCGTCCAGGTTTCTTGAATAACGTTTCGAATTCCTGCGGCTCAAGCTGTATGTCGAAATATGTTAAAAGCTCCGTTAGTTGCTTAAGCGTAGGGAAATTCGTATTGAAAGACGCTTTATTCGATTGATCGAATGTTTTGCAAGCTTGTCGCAAGATATTTAACAATAACATAGACATGTTTTTAACAGTTTATTTGAACAATTTCTCCAGTTGACTGAAAAGTTTTCGCACTAATAAATAATGGACGTGATTTTTCCGATATGCCAAAAAGGAACATCTGTTCAATGTTGTGGTTACTTACAGTGTTGCCACTCGAATTGAGTGTGTAGTGATGCCACAGTGCATACAAGAAGTTAATTTTAGAAGAACTCCCGTTATTTTTAAAAATACCAAGTTATTAAATTGTATCGATTTTTTTTAGCGTGTGCAACGTAATCGAAGGTAATAATATTGATATCTACAGAGGGATGGTCGGAAGCGACCACAATATACAGTCTCTCGAGTGGAACGGCACTAACCGGGGATGACTTATTGCCACTAGGGATACTAGTAGAGGAACCTCTGGACAAGAGAAAGTGTGTGACGTTTTTCAGTCTTTTATGTTATAAGAAATGCACCTTAGACTAAAGTTTTCTTTCATTTTCATTCTTTCAGAGATCCAATCCTATGTAGATTAAGTTTAGCCATCTGCTGTGGCAATTACCACACACCACTTTTCGGAAACTTCATGCTACTAACAGATCCAAGCATGGTTTGATCGTCGACATGACAGCCCTTAGCCGGTTAAAACCTAGGTCAATACCGATACCATGAGCATCTGATCGTGAGCACGTGATTTTTCTTTTCTGCTGTTGTGACAAACCAGGGTATGTTCCAAATTCCTTTAGCCAGCCGCCGTGTTTACGGATCTGACTTCCTCATGTTAAAATAATTTTACAATAAGCTGGTTCAGTATGTGTGTAGGTAACAGTGTATATGTGTACATACATATACATACATATGTATATTGTCATGTCCACCATGTTGTCCATTGCCGAAAAACATGTTCTCAAACCTTTGCTGAAGTTGTTGACTCGGCAATTCAATGCCGAAGACATTAGCTAATCCTCAAACAAGCAATGTCATTTAAACGTGATCATGAGTGTAAATATAAACGAATCGGTGCGTTTCTATGACTAAATAAACGAAAGAAGCACGAGAAGCTTGTACGTATGTACAGGGGACAATTGTATATTATGAACTTGATTTTTTTTTATGATTAAGCCAATTGACAAGTAAGCAAGCTCTAAAGTGAGCTTTTTTGAATGAACTCTTTAATAATTTAAAATATTTGCTAGTTAATCATATCTTCCATTTCCAATGTCCAATTTAGACAAATAAAAGCCCGTAGTGTCGAGATTGAGGAAGACCCAAATCAGTCTCTCACGCGTGGTTCTCAAGCGTTGGGCATCTCTGTGACATCGCTGTGGCGAATTTTGCGAAAAGATCTTGGCTTACATTCTTAATCACTTTGATTACCAGAATCAAGGTCTGTTCGTGAATTAGGCTGAGCAACAACTTGAAAATGATCCGGATTTTCATCGAAAAATCATCTTCAGCGATGGGGATTATTTTTGGCTGAATGGATTCGTCAATAAGCAAAATATGTATTATTGGTAAGGCAGCAATACACACGTACTCCATGAGTCACCATTGAATCCCGAAAATATTATGGTTTGGTGCGATTTACGGGCGGGCGTCGTCATTGGGCCGTGAATGAGAATCGCTTTCGATCAATGATAATCGAATATTTTTGTGCCGAATTGGATGATAGGGACTGGAACAATATGTGGTTTCAACAGAACGGCGCCACAAGCCACACAGCAAATGTCGCAATCGATTTATTGAAAACCAATTTTGGTAAACATGTTACCTCACGTAATGACTCAGACAATTGGCTGCCTCGGTCGTCTATTCAACACCGCTAGACTATCTGTGGGGCTACGTCAAGTCTATGGTCTATGCCAACAAGCCAGCGATGACTGATGAACTTTGTACGAATATCGAAGGTGAAATTGCAGCAGTATCGGCCGATTTATGTTCGAAAACCGTCCAAAATTGGGTTCAGCGTCTGGATTTCTGTAAACGTGCCCGTGTTGGCCAAGCAAAAGAAATCGAGCTCCATGCATAATGGCATCGAATGTACTTTCACTGGAATAAAGAATTTCATTGATATCCCAAACCGCGTTTTTGTTTTATCTAAACTTTTGTGGCCCTCTTATTGAAAACCCCGTTTTAATGTGTTCTTCTGGTAGTACGTTGATGTTTGAAGTCGTTTTTATAACTATTTTCTAGTAGTTCAATTGATAAACATATTGGACAACATTTAAGACATTAAGAGGTCTAATGGTCAAATGCCCTGCACTACTTTTACCCTCGATATTGTTATTTCATGACCTTACCTTCAGCTACCAAATTTCGTTTGCCACATAAGTAGTACAAACCAGTCTTTAAGGGTTTGAAGAAACGGTTTCTGGTACCCTTATCTTGGGTTTGAATCAGAAGTTTACTCGAAGTTAAGGAAGATCGAAGCAGGGCGGATCACCTCGATATCTGAGATACCTTTGTTGGGGTTTACAGCCGTCGAATGTAGAATCAAAACGATTTCAGTTTTAGTTTCTAGACTCGCTCGAAAGAAACATTGCCATTTTTACGGCAGGAAGAAGCCAAATTGAACAATAAAACGGCGGGGCTGATGGGTTGTCGGCTGAGCTATTCAAATACGGCGGCAAAGAACTTATAAGGAGCACGTATTAGCTTCTTTGTAGAATTTGGGCGGACGAAAGCATACCTGATGTAATTCTATATAAATTCCCGTGAACTGACATGTAGCAACATTGAAAGATTCGTCAGGTATAATCTTCATAAGAGTGTATAGCTGCTGGCGTACGCCGATGATGTCGATATCATTGGCCTCAACATCAGCGCCGTTCTGCTTTCTCCAGACTGGATAAGGAAGCGAAGCAAATGGGTCTAGTAGTGGACGAGGATAAGAATCAAACAAGTAGTTGATACTCGCGGCTTCCACGTCACTGTTGAGAGCCATAACTTCGAAATCGTAGATAATTTCGTATATATTGGAACCGGTATTTTTAATTGGTGTCTATGCCATCGAATAAGAAGAAAAAGGAGAAGCCAAATTTCTATGTCTAATTGTGTCTCACTAATGTACATATCTCTTGTTATCCATCCCGCCTAAGCAGCTACAACTCAAGCGACGTCGAAACCTCCGTTCCTACACCACCAAAGTATGGTGATGAAAGTCAAGTGGGATTGGGTATATCTTTCTTCTTCACGCATAATTTTAAGAATTGATTTTAATATTTGCAAATAAATTCATTAATTCATAATATTCAATATATGTATGTACATCTCAATGAGATGTGGAAGTTTTCGCATACAAGAAGTATAAATCAAAGAGCTGACACTGACTTTAACCTTAGTTCCTGTCATGGTAATATTTCTAATTATAAATACATACCTACACATAGGTATATATATGTATTTACATACGCATATGGTATATATTTCAACAGATTTGCTTCGTAATAGTTCTTTAACACGCTTCATTTGCAGCAGTTACATATTTCCATAAATGTGGGCAGCAAGAGTTTAATCAGCTAAAACTGTCTCGGTTAATGTTTCGAGATTATGAATTAAGCAGTTTAAATTTGCGAGATTTTATATATGTTTGTGCATGTGTGGTGATTTATTTCTTTAAAACGATAATTACAACAATTTTCCATTAATTTGATTAATGTTTCGATGATTGAGTTATAAAATAAACAATCAGTTCAAGCTTGCGCTAGCTCGGTAGCTGCAGCCTTCTTATTTACTTTATGTACGATATATAGATCGCTAGTGTAGGTTAGAGTTCAGGTAATGCTGGCGCTTATGTAAACTGACACTGCTGTGTGTTTGGGATCGGTTCAATTTCCGAGTCGAGGTAAGTTATAACTGCATATGTAGATAGCTTTTTTTCTACCAGAGATCGCAGAAGTTAATAATCCGCCTAGATTTACGATAAGATAAGGCCACATAAAATTGATACCCATTCAGAGGCGGGATAAAACATGAACGATCCTTTCTTCCAGTAATAGCCATATATTACTTTACACAATCTTGTCCACTATCCCATGGACTTCGATGCTTTTGTGGTCGGGTGCCCAGTTTAAGTGAAGTCGCTTGTTCTTGGCGATAATCTCTACTGGGATACTTTTGGCCGATGTGTGAAACGAGATATGCTGCTTGGCTGTCTGCGTATATATTAACTCTAGACTTACCTACCGCGGCTTTCACTATAGCAAAAAATTCTATATGATATATACTGCAGTGGTCCCGTAGTTTAAAAGACTGTTTTATGCCTAAGTCTGGACAGTATATCCCCTCAGCAAGTCTGTCTTTCATTTTTGAGCCAACCGCATTTAAACCACTGAACTATGTCTGCAAGTTCCATATGTAGTTCCAGTAGTTGTTTCCTCGATTTTGAGCGAAATTTTCATTAAAGAGGTCTATAGGCGTCAGGTTTAGCACTAATTCGAGAGCCGGCCTTGGTATTGTTCTAAGAGGTGCCGTTATGCACAGTGCAACGAGCCGCTGAACCCTTTTGATTAGTTCCGGTAGGTAGATTTTCTTATGCCTTTTAACACACTATGGCACCGCAGAGCAGAACAGGTCTTACAGTTGATGTAAAGCACTAATGTATGAGATAGGGAGCTTGGGTTGAGCATCCTTCTAAATGTACCATATATAAAGCATTGCGGGCTTGGCTGGTTTATTCACTAATAACTTCCATAGGAGCGGAGATAACACTTCACGCGGTGTCATTATAGGCTTCCTTGGTACTTTTAGCTTCATTTTATTTTGTTTTTACCCTTTTAAAGGTAGTCCTGAGGTTTCTAACCTAACGTTGTATAGCAGGATCAACACCTTGTTATTGACTCGATACTGCTCAGAACATATTCCAGCGAAACGTTATTAAATGCTCCAGGAATATTTAGGAACACACCTAGAGCACATAACAAGTATGGTCTTGTCTGTACAATATTATAGTAGACCTGCAACATTATTATCTGCAACCCACTAGTCCCTGGCCGTATTTGTTGCCCAAACACCGGCGCTTCAAAGTTCGCTATTAAAAAATAAACAATAATAAAAGACCAAGTTCAGTGTTGTTTTTGGAGTTTGGGAGACTATTTTCAAAACGCTTTCTTATTTAAGAAGAAGTAGTAGTAAAC